>NW_026972389.1:0-104831 GCF_036711695.1 Zophobas morio | reverse complement strand
GAGTCGATTCTGCATGCTTTAAGTGTGTTTGGTGGCTCAGAACCATCAAAAAACGTTGAAATATAGTTCAAATTCAATAAAAATCGACAAAAATACAGTTTCTAGCTAAAATTTGATGGTTTCGTTTCACTTTCCGAGCCCGTAGGGTATCTGATTGGCTTAAAAGTACAAGAAAACACTTCAAAAGTGACGTTTCTGAAGAATTTTAACAGTTTTCTTGTATCTACGAACGCCAGAATGCATAAAATTGACCTAAACGTCTCCTTTTCCTATTCTGAGTCGATTCTGCATGCTTTAAGTGTGTTTGGTGGCTCAGAACCATCAAAAAACGTTGAAATATAGTTCAAATTCAATAAAAATCGACAAAAATACAGTTTCTAGCTAAAATTTGATGGTTTCGTTGCACTTTCCGAGCCCGTAGGGTATCTGATTGGCTTAAAAGTACAAGAAAACACTTCAAAAGTGACGTTTCTGAAGAATTTTAACAGTTTTCTTGTATCTACGAACGCCAGAATGCATAAAATTGACCTAAACGTCTCCTTTTCCTATTCTGAGTCGATTCTGCATGCTTTAAGTGTGTTTGGTGGCTCAGAACCATCAAAAAACGTTGAAATATAGTTCAAATTCAATAAAAATCGACAAAAATACAGTTTCTAGCTAAAATTTGATGGTTTCGTTGCACTTTCCGAGCCCGTAGGGTATCTGATTGGCTTAAAAGTACAAGAAAACACTTCAAAAGTGACGTTTCTGAAGAATTTTAACAGTTTTCTTGTATCTACGAACGCCAGAATGCATAAAATTGACCTAAACGTCTCCTTTTCCTATTCTGAGTCGATTCTGCATGCTTTAAGTGTGTTTGGTGGCTCAGAACCATCAAAAAACGTTGAAATATAGTTCAAATTCAATAAAAATCGACAAAAATACAGTTTCTAGCTAAAATTTGATGGTTTCGTTGCACTTTCCGAGCCCGTAGGGTATCTGATTGGCTTAAAAGTACAAGAAAACACTTCAAAAGTGACGTTTCTGAAGAATTTTAACAGTTTTCTTGTATCTACGAACGCCAGAATGCATAAAATTGACCTAAACGTCTCCTTTTCCTATTCTGAGTCGATTCTGCATGCTTTAAGTGTGTTTGGTGGCTCAGAACCATCAAAAAACGTTGAAATATAGTTCAAATTCAATAAAAATCGACAAAAATACAGTTTCTAGCTAAAATTTGATGGTTTCGTTGCACTTTCCGAGCCCGTAGGGTATCTGATTGGCTTAAAAGTACAAGAAAACACTTCAAAAGTGACGTTTCTGAAGAATTTTAACAGTTTTCTTGTATCTACGAACGCCAGAATGCATAAAATTGACCTAAACGTCTCCTTTTCCTATTCTGAGTCGATTCTGCATGCTTTAAGTGTGTTTGGTGGCTCAGAACCATCAAAAAACGTTGAAATATAGTTCAAATTCAATAAAAATCGACAAAAATACAGTTTCTAGCTAAAATTTGATGGTTTCGTTGCACTTTCCGAGCCCGTAGGGTATCTGATTGGCTTAAAAGTACAAGAAAACACTTCAAAAGTGACGTTTCTGAAGAATTTTAACAGTTTTCTTGTATCTACGAACGCCAGAATGCATAAAATTGACCTAAACGTCTCCTTTTCCTATTCTGAGTCGATTCTGCATGCTTTAAGTGTGTTTGGTGGCTCAGAACCATCAAAAAACGTTGAAATATAGTTCAAATTCAATAAAAATCGACAAAAATACAGTTTCTAGCTAAAATTTGATGGTTTCGTTGCACTTTCCGAGCCCGTAGGGTATCTGATTGGCTTAAAAGTACAAGAAAACACTTCAAAAGTGACGTTTCTGAAGAATTTTAACAGTTTTCTTGTATCTACGAACGCCAGAATGCATAAAATTGACCTAAACGTCTCCTTTTCCTATTCTGAGTCGATTCTGCATGCTTTAAGTGTGTTTGGTGGCTCAGAACCATCAAAAAACGTTGAAATATAGTTCAAATTCAATAAAAATCGACAAAAATACAGTTTCTAGCTAAAATTTGATGGTTTCGTTGCACTTTCCGAGCCCGTAGGGTATCTGATTGGCTTAAAAGTACAAGAAAACACTTCAAAAGTGACGTTTCTGAAGAATTTTAACAGTTTTCTTGTATCTACGAACGCCAGAATGCATAAAATTGACCTAAACGTCTCCTTTTCCTATTCTGAGTCGATTCTGCATGCTTTAAGTGTGTTTGGTGGCTCAGAACCATCAAAAAACGTTGAAATATAGTTCAAATTCAATAAAAATCGACAAAAATACAGTTTCTAGCTAAAATTTGATGGTTTCGTTGCACTTTCCGAGCCCGTAGGGTATCTGATTGGCTTAAAAGTACAAGAAAACACTTCAAAAGTGACGTTTCTGAAGAATTTTAACAGTTTTCTTGTATCTACGAACGCCAGAATGCATAAAATTGACCTAAACGTCTCCTTTTCCTATTCTGAGTCGATTCTGCATGCTTTAAGTGTGTTTGGTGGCTCAGAACCATCAAAAAACGTTGAAATATAGTTCAAATTCAATAAAAATCGACAAAAATACAGTTTCTAGCTAAAATTTGATGGTTTCGTTGCACTTTCCGAGCCCGTAGGGTATCTGATTGGCTTAAAAGTACAAGAAAACACTTCAAAAGTGACGTTTCTGAAGAATTTTAACAGTTTTCTTGTATCTACGAACGCCAGAATGCATAAAATTGACCTAAACGTCTCCTTTTCCTATTCTGAGTCGATTCTGCATGCTTTAAGTGTGTTTGGTGGCTCAGAACCATCAAAAAACGTTGAAATATAGTTCAAATTCAATAAAAATCGACAAAAATACAGTTTCTAGCTAAAATTTGATGGTTTCGTTGCACTTTCCGAGCCCGTAGGGTATCTGATTGGCTTAAAAGTACAAGAAAACACTTCAAAAGTGACGTTTCTGAAGAATTTTAACAGTTTTCTTGTATCTACGAACGCCAGAATGCATAAAATTGACCTAAACGTCTCCTTTTCCTATTCTGAGTCGATTCTGCATGCTTTAAGTGTGTTTGGTGGCTCAGAACCATCAAAAAACGTTGAAATATAGTTCAAATTCAATAAAAATCGACAAAAATACAGTTTCTAGCTAAAATTTGATGGTTTCGTTGCACTTTCCGAGCCCGTAGGGTATCTGATTGGCTTAAAAGTACAAGAAAACACTTCAAAAGTGACGTTTCTGAAGAATTTTAACAGTTTTCTTGTATCTACGAACGCCAGAATGCATAAAATTGACCTAAACGTCTCCTTTTCCTATTCTGAGTCGATTCTGCATGCTTTAAGTGTGTTTGGTGGCTCAGAACCATCAAAAAACGTTGAAATATAGTTCAAATTCAATAAAAATCGACAAAAATACAGTTTCTAGCTAAAATTTGATGGTTTCGTTGCACTTTCCGAGCCCGTAGGGTATCTGATTGGCTTAAAAGTACAAGAAAACACTTCAAAAGTGACGTTTCTGAAGAATTTTAACAGTTTTCTTGTATCTACGAACGCCAGAATGCATAAAATTGACCTAAACGTCTCCTTTTCCTATTCTGAGTCGATTCTGCATGCTTTAAGTGTGTTTGGTGGCTCAGAACCATCAAAAAACGTTGAAATATAGTTCAAATTCAATAAAAATCGACAAAAATACAGTTTCTAGCTAAAATTTGATGGTTTCGTTGCACTTTCCGAGCCCGTAGGGTATCTGATTGGCTTAAAAGTACAAGAAAACACTTCAAAAGTGACGTTTCTGAAGAATTTTAACAGTTTTCTTGTATCTACGAACGCCAGAATGCATAAAATTGACCTAAACGTCCCCTTTTCCTATTCTGAGTCGATTCTGCATGCTTTAAGTGTGTTTGGTGGCTCAGAACCATCAAAAAACGTTGAAATATAGTTCAAATTCAATAAAAATCGACAAAAATACAGTTTCTAGCTAAAATTTGATGGTTTCGTTGCACTTTCCGAGCCCGTAGGGTATCTGATTGGCTTAAAAGTACAAGAAAACACTTCAAAAGTGACGTTTCTGAAGAATTTTAACAGTTTTCTTGTATCTACGAACGCCAGAATGCATAAAATTGACCTAAACGTCCCCTTTTCCTATTCTGAGTCGATTCTGCATGCTTTAAGTGTGTTTGGTGGCTCAGAACCATCAAAAAACGTTGAAATATAGTTCAAATTCAATAAAAATCGACAAAAATACAGTTTCTAGCTAAAATTTGATGGTTTCGTTGCACTTTCCGAGCCCGTAGGGTATCTGATTGGCTTAAAAGTACAAGAAAACACTTCAAAAGTGACGTTTCTGAAGAATTTTAACAGTTTTCTTGTATCTACGAACGCCAGAATGCATAAAATTGACCTAAACGTCTCCTTTTCCTATTCTGAGTCGATTCTGCATGCTTTAAGTGTGTTTGGTGGCTCAGAACCATCAAAAAACGTTGAAATATAGTTCAAATTCAATAAAAATCGACAAAAATACAGTTTCTAGCTAAAATTTGATGGTTTCGTTGCACTTTCCGAGCCCGTAGGGTATCTGATTGGCTTAAAAGTACAAGAAAACACTTCAAAAGTGACGTTTCTGAAGAATTTTAACAGTTTTCTTGTATCTACGAACGCCAGAATGCATAAAATTGACCTAAACGTCTCCTTTTCCTATTCTGAGTCGATTCTGCATGCTTTAAGTGTGTTTGGTGGCTCAGAACCATCAAAAAACGTTGAAATATAGTTCAAATTCAATAAAAATCGACAAAAATACAGTTTCTAGCTAAAATTTGATGGTTTCGTTGCACTTTCCGAGCCCGTAGGGTATCTGATTGGCTTAAAAGTACAAGAAAACACTTCAAAAGTGACGTTTCTGAAGAATTTTAACAGTTTTCTTGTATCTACGAACGCCAGAATGCATAAAATTGACCTAAACGTCTCCTTTTCCTATTCTGAGTCGATTCTGCATGCTTTAAGTGTGTTTGGTGGCTCAGAACCATCAAAAAACGTTGAAATATAGTTCAAATTCAATAAAAATCGACAAAAATACAGTTTCTAGCTAAAATTTGATGGTTTCGTTGCACTTTCCGAGCCCGTAGGGTATCTGATTGGCTTAAAAGTACAAGAAAACACTTCAAAAGTGACGTTTCTGAAGAATTTTAACAGTTTTCTTGTATCTACGAACGCCAGAATGCATAAAATTGACCTAAACGTCTCCTTTTCCTATTCTGAGTCGATTCTGCATGCTTTAAGTGTGTTTGGTGGCTCAGAACCATCAAAAAACGTTGAAATATAGTTCAAATTCAATAAAAATCGACAAAAATACAGTTTCTAGCTAAAATTTGATGGTTTCGTTGCACTTTCCGAGCCCGTAGGGTATCTGATTGGCTTAAAAGTACAAGAAAACACTTCAAAAGTGACGTTTCTGAAGAATTTTAACAGTTTTCTTGTATCTACGAACGCCAGAATGCATAAAATTGACCTAAACGTCTCCTTTTCCTATTCTGAGTCGATTCTGCATGCTTTAAGTGTGTTTGGTGGCTCAGAACCATCAAAAAACGTTGAAATATAGTTCAAATTCAATAAAAATCGACAAAAATACAGTTTCTAGCTAAAATTTGATGGTTTCGTTGCACTTTCCGAGCCCGTAGGGTATCTGATTGGCTTAAAAGTACAAGAAAACACTTCAAAAGTGACGTTTCTGAAGAATTTTAACAGTTTTCTTGTATCTACGAACGCCAGAATGCATAAAATTGACCTAAACGTCTCCTTTTCCTATTCTGAGTCGATTCTGCATGCTTTAAGTGTGTTTGGTGGCTCAGAACCATCAAAAAACGTTGAAATATAGTTCAAATTCAATAAAAATCGACAAAAATACAGTTTCTAGCTAAAATTTGATGGTTTCGTTGCACTTTCCGAGCCCGTAGGGTATCTGATTGGCTTAAAAGTACAAGAAAACACTTCAAAAGTGACGTTTCTGAAGAATTTTAACAGTTTTCTTGTATCTACGAACGCCAGAATGCATAAAATTGACCTAAACGTCTCCTTTTCCTATTCTGAGTCGATTCTGCATGCTTTAAGTGTGTTTGGTGGCTCAGAACCATCAAAAAACGTTGAAATATAGTTCAAATTCAATAAAAATCGACAAAAATACAGTTTCTAGCTAAAATTTGATGGTTTCGTTGCACTTTCCGAGCCCGTAGGGTATCTGATTGGCTTAAAAGTACAAGAAAACACTTCAAAAGTGACGTTTCTGAAGAATTTTAACAGTTTTCTTGTATCTACGAACGCCAGAATGCATAAAATTGACCTAAACGTCTCCTTTTCCTATTCTGAGTCGATTCTGCATGCTTTAAGTGTGTTTGGTGGCTCAGAACCATCAAAAAACGTTGAAATATAGTTCAAATTCAATAAAAATCGACAAAAATACAGTTTCTAGCTAAAATTTGATGGTTTCGTTGCACTTTCCGAGCCCGTAGGGTATCTGATTGGCTTAAAAGTACAAGAAAACACTTCAAAAGTGACGTTTCTGAAGAATTTTAACAGTTTTCTTGTATCTACGAACGCCAGAATGCATAAAATTGACCTAAACGTCTCCTTTTCCTATTCTGAGTCGATTCTGCATGCTTTAAGTGTGTTTGGTGGCTCAGAACCATCAAAAAACGTTGAAATATAGTTCAAATTCAATAAAAATCGACAAAAATACAGTTTCTAGCTAAAATTTGATGGTTTCGTTGCACTTTCCGAGCCCGTAGGGTATCTGATTGGCTTAAAAGTACAAGAAAACACTTCAAAAGTGACGTTTCTGAAGAATTTTAACAGTTTTCTTGTATCTACGAACGCCAGAATGCATAAAATTGACCTAAACGTCTCCTTTTCCTATTCTGAGTCGATTCTGCATGCTTTAAGTGTGTTTGGTGGCTCAGAACCATCAAAAAACGTTGAAATATAGTTCAAATTCAATAAAAATCGACAAAAATACAGTTTCTAGCTAAAATTTGATGGTTTCGTTGCACTTTCCGAGCCCGTAGGGTATCTGATTGGCTTAAAAGTACAAGAAAACACTTCAAAAGTGACGTTTCTGAAGAATTTTAACAGTTTTCTTGTATCTACGAACGCCAGAATGCATAAAATTGACCTAAACGTCTCCTTTTCCTATTCTGAGTCGATTCTGCATGCTTTAAGTGTGTTTGGTGGCTCAGAACCATCAAAAAACGTTGAAATATAGTTCAAATTCAATAAAAATCGACAAAAATACAGTTTCTAGCTAAAATTTGATGGTTTCGTTGCACTTTCCGAGCCCGTAGGGTATCTGATTGGCTTAAAAGTACAAGAAAACACTTCAAAAGTGACGTTTCTGAAGAATTTTAACAGTTTTCTTGTATCTACGAACGCCAGAATGCATAAAATTGACCTAAACGTCTCCTTTTCCTATTCTGAGTCGATTCTGCATGCTTTAAGTGTGTTTGGTGGCTCAGAACCATCAAAAAACGTTGAAATATAGTTCAAATTCAATAAAAATCGACAAAAATACAGTTTCTAGCTAAAATTTGATGGTTTCGTTGCACTTTCCGAGCCCGTAGGGTATCTGATTGGCTTAAAAGTACAAGAAAACACTTCAAAAGTGACGTTTCTGAAGAATTTTAACAGTTTTCTTGTATCTACGAACGCCAGAATGCATAAAATTGACCTAAACGTCTCCTTTTCCTATTCTGAGTCGATTCTGCATGCTTTAAGTGTGTTTGGTGGCTCAGAACCATCAAAAAACGTTGAAATATAGTTCAAATTCAATAAAAATCGACAAAAATACAGTTTCTAGCTAAAATTTGATGGTTTCGTTGCACTTTCCGAGCCCGTAGGGTATCTGATTGGCTTAAAAGTACAAGAAAACACTTCAAAAGTGACGTTTCTGAAGAATTTTAACAGTTTTCTTGTATCTACGAACGCCAGAATGCATAAAATTGACCTAAACGTCTCCTTTTCCTATTCTGAGTCGATTCTGCATGCTTTAAGTGTGTTTGGTGGCTCAGAACCATCAAAAAACGTTGAAATATAGTTCAAATTCAATAAAAATCGACAAAAATACAGTTTCTAGCTAAAATTTGATGGTTTCGTTGCACTTTCCGAGCCCGTAGGGTATCTGATTGGCTTAAAAGTACAAGAAAACACTTCAAAAGTGACGTTTCTGAAGAATTTTAACAGTTTTCTTGTATCTACGAACGCCAGAATGCATAAAATTGACCTAAACGTCTCCTTTTCCTATTCTGAGTCGATTCTGCATGCTTTAAGTGTGTTTGGTGGCTCAGAACCATCAAAAAACGTTGAAATATAGTTCAAATTCAATAAAAATCGACAAAAATACAGTTTCTAGCTAAAATTTGATGGTTTCGTTGCACTTTCCGAGCCCGTAGGGTATCTGATTGGCTTAAAAGTACAAGAAAACACTTCAAAAGTGACGTTTCTGAAGAATTTTAACAGTTTTCTTGTATCTACGAACGCCAGAATGCATAAAATTGACCTAAACGTCTCCTTTTCCTATTCTGAGTCGATTCTGCATGCTTTAAGTGTGTTTGGTGGCTCAGAACCATCAAAAAACGTTGAAATATAGTTCAAATTCAATAAAAATCGACAAAAATACAGTTTCCTAGCTAAAATTTGATGGTTTCGTTGCACTTTCCGAGCCCGTAGGGTATCTGATTGGCTTAAAAGTACAAGAAAACACTTCAAAAGTGACGTTTCTGAAGAATTTTAACAGTTTTCTTGTATCTACGAACGCCAGAATGCATAAAATTGACCTAAACGTCTCCTTTTCCTATTCTGAGTCGATTCTGCATGCTTTAAGTGTGTTTGGTGGCTCAGAACCATCAAAAAACGTTGAAATATAGTTCAAATTCAATAAAAATCGACAAAAATACAGTTTCTAGCTAAAATTTGATGGTTTCGTTGCACTTTCCGAGCCCGTAGGGTATCTGATTGGCTTAAAAGTACAAGAAAACACTTCAAAAGTGACGTTTCTGAAGAATTTTAACAGTTTTCTTGTATCTACGAACGCCAGAATGCATAAAATTGACCTAAACGTCTCCTTTTCCTATTCTGAGTCGATTCTGCATGCTTTAAGTGTGTTTGGTGGCTCAGAACCATCAAAAAACGTTGAAATATAGTTCAAATTCAATAAAAATCGACAAAAATACAGTTTCTAGCTAAAATTTGATGGTTTCGTTGCACTTTCCGAGCCCGTAGGGTATCTGATTGGCTTAAAAGTACAAGAAAACACTTCAAAAGTGACGTTTCTGAAGAATTTTAACAGTTTTCTTGTATCTACGAACGCCAGAATGCATAAAATTGACCTAAACGTCTCCTTTTCCTATTCTGAGTCGATTCTGCATGCTTTAAGTGTGTTTGGTGGCTCAGAACCATCAAAAAACGTTGAAATATAGTTCAAATTCAATAAAAATCGACAAAAATACAGTTTCTAGCTAAAATTTGATGGTTTCGTTGCACTTTCCGAGCCCGTAGGGTATCTGATTGGCTTAAAAGTACAAGAAAACACTTCAAAAGTGACGTTTCTGAAGAATTTTAACAGTTTTCTTGTATCTACGAACGCCAGAATGCATAAAATTGACCTAAACGTCTCCTTTTCCTATTCTGAGTCGATTCTGCATGCTTTAAGTGTGTTTGGTGGCTCAGAACCATCAAAAAACGTTGAAATATAGTTCAAATTCAATAAAAATCGACAAAAATACAGTTTCTAGCTAAAATTTGATGGTTTCGTTGCACTTTCCGAGCCCGTAGGGTATCTGATTGGCTTAAAAGTACAAGAAAACACTTCAAAAGTGACGTTTCTGAAGAATTTTAACAGTTTTCTTGTATCTACGAACGCCAGAATGCATAAAATTGACCTAAACGTCTCCTTTTCCTATTCTGAGTCGATTCTGCATGCTTTAAGTGTGTTTGGTGGCTCAGAACCATCAAAAAACGTTGAAATATAGTTCAAATTCAATAAAAATCGACAAAAATACAGTTTCTAGCTAAAATTTGATGGTTTCGTTGCACTTTCCGAGCCCGTAGGGTATCTGATTGGCTTAAAAGTACAAGAAAACACTTCAAAAGTGACGTTTCTGAAGAATTTTAACAGTTTTCTTGTATCTACGAACGCCAGAATGCATAAAATTGACCTAAACGTCTCCTTTTCCTATTCTGAGTCGATTCTGCATGCTTTAAGTGTGTTTGGTGGCTCAGAACCATCAAAAAACGTTGAAATATAGTTCAAATTCAATAAAAATCGACAAAAATACAGTTTCTAGCTAAAATTTGATGGTTTCGTTGCACTTTCCGAGCCCGTAGGGTATCTGATTGGCTTAAAAGTACAAGAAAACACTTCAAAAGTGACGTTTCTGAAGAATTTTAACAGTTTTCTTGTATCTACGAACGCCAGAATGCATAAAATTGACCTAAACGTCTCCTTTTCCTATTCTGAGTCGATTCTGCATGCTTTAAGTGTGTTTGGTGGCTCAGAACCATCAAAAAACGTTGAAATATAGTTCAAATTCAATAAAAATCGACAAAAATACAGTTTCTAGCTAAAATTTGATGGTTTCGTTGCACTTTCCGAGCCCGTAGGGTATCTGATTGGCTTAAAAGTACAAGAAAACACTTCAAAAGTGACGTTTCTGAAGAATTTTAACAGTTTTCTTGTATCTACGAACGCCAGAATGCATAAAATTGACCTAAACGTCTCCTTTTCCTATTCTGAGTCGATTCTGCATGCTTTAAGTGTGTTTGGTGGCTCAGAACCATCAAAAACGTTGAAATATAGTTCAAATTCAATAAAAATCGACAAAAATACAGTTTCTAGCTAAAATTTGATGGTTTCGTTGCACTTTCCGAGCCCGTAGGGTATCTGATTGGCTTAAAAGTACAAGAAAACACTTCAAAAGTGACGTTTCTGAAGAATTTTAACAGTTTTCTTGTATCTACGAACGCCAGAATGCATAAAATTGACCTAAACGTCTCCTTTTCCTATTCTGAGTCGATTCTGCATGCTTTAAGTGTGTTTGGTGGCTCAGAACCATCAAAAAACGTTGAAATATAGTTCAAATTCAATAAAAATCGACAAAAATACAGTTTCTAGCTAAAATTTGATGGTTTCGTTGCACTTTCCGAGCCCGTAGGGTATCTGATTGGCTTAAAAGTACAAGAAAACACTTCAAAAGTGACGTTTCTGAAGAATTTTAACAGTTTTCTTGTATCTACGAACGCCAGAATGCATAAAATTGACCTAAACGTCTCCTTTTCCTATTCTGAGTCGATTCTGCATGCTTTAAGTGTGTTTGGTGGCTCAGAACCATCAAAAAACGTTGAAATATAGTTCAAATTCAATAAAAATCGACAAAAATACAGTTTCTAGCTAAAATTTGATGGTTTCGTTGCACTTTCCGAGCCCGTAGGGTATCTGATTGGCTTAAAAGTACAAGAAAACACTTCAAAAGTGACGTTTCTGAAGAATTTTAACAGTTTTCTTGTATCTACGAACGCCAGAATGCATAAAATTGACCTAAACATCTCCTTTTCCTATTCTGAGTCGATTCTGCATGCTTTAAGTGTGTTTGGTGGCTCAGAACCATCAAAAAACGTTGAAATATAGTTCAAATTCAATAAAAATCGACAAAATACAGTTTCTAGCTAAAATTTGATGGTTTCGTTGCACTTTCCGAGCCCGTAGGGTATCTGATTGGCTTAAAAGTACAAGAAAACACTTCAAAAGTGACGTTTCTGAAGAATTTTAACAGTTTTCTTGTATCTACGAACGCCAGAATGCATAAAATTGACCTAAACGTCTCCTTTTCCTATTCTGAGTCGATTCTGCATGCTTTAAGTGTGTTTGGTGGCTCAGAACCATCAAAAAACGTTGAAATATAGTTCAAATTCAATAAAAATCGACAGAAATACAGTTTCTAGCTAAAATTTGATGGTTTCGTTGCACTTTCCGAGCCCGTAGGGTATCTGATTGGCTTAAAAGTACAAGAAAACACTTCAAAAGTGACGTTTCTGAAGAATTTTAACAGTTTTCTTGTATCTACGAACGCCAGAATGCATAAAATTGACCTAAACGTCCCCTTTTCCTATTCTGAGTCGATTCTGCATGCTTTAAGTGTGTTTGGTGGCTCAGAACCATCAAAAAACGTTGAAATATAGTTCAAATTCAATAAAAATCGACAAAAATACAGTTTCTAGCTAAAATTTGATGGTTTCGTTGCACTTTCCGAGCCCGTTGGGTATCTGATTGGCTTAAAAGTACAAGAAAACACTTCAAAAGTGACGTTTCTGAAGAATTTTAACAGTTTTCTTGTATCTACGAACGCCAGAATGCATAAAATTGACCTAAACGTCTCCTTTTCCTATTCTGAGTCGATTCTGCATGCTTTAAGTGTGTTTGGTGGCTCAGAACCATCAAAAAACGTTGAAATATAGTTCAAATTCAATAAAAATCGACAAAAATACAGTTTCTAGCTAAAATTTGATGGTTTCGTTGCACTTTCCGAGCCCGTAGGGTATCTGATTGGCTTAAAAGTACAAGAAAACACTTCAAAAGTGACGTTTCTGAAGAATTTTAACAGTTTTCTTGTATCTACGAACGCCAGAATGCATAAAATTGACCTAAACGTCCCCTTTTCCTATTCTGAGTCGATTCTGCATGCTTTAAGTGTGTTTGGTGGCTCAGAACCATCAAAAAACGTTGAAATATAGTTCAAATTCAATAAAAATCGACAAAAATACAGTTTCTAGCTAAAATTTGATGGTTTCGTTGCACTTTCCGAGCCCGTAGGGTATCTGATTGGCTTAAAAGTACAAGAAAACACTTCAAAAGTGACGTTTCTGAAGAATTTTAACAGTTTTCTTGTATCTACGAACGCCAGAATGCATAAAATTGACCTAAACGTCTCCTTTTCCTATTCTGAGTCGATTCTGCATGCTTTAAGTGTGTTTGGTGGCTCAGAACCATCAAAAAACGTTGAAATATAGTTCAAATTCAATAAAAATCGACAAAAATTCAGTTTCTAGCTAAAATTTGATGGTTTCGTTGCACTTTCCGAGCCCGTAGGGTATCTGATTGGCTTAAAAGTACAAGAAAACACTTCAAAAGTGACGTTTCTGAAGAATTTTAACAGTTTTCTTGTATCTACGAACGCCAGAATGCATAAAATTGACCTAAACGTCTCCTTTTCCTATTCTGAGTCGATTCTACATGCTTTAAGTGTGTTTGGTGGCTCAGAACCATCAAAAAACGTTGAAATATTGTTCAAATTCAATAAAAATCGACAAAAATACAGTTTCTAGCTAAAATTTGATGGTTTCGTTGCACTTTCCGAGCCCGTAGGGTATCTGATTGGCTTAAAAGTACAAGAAAACACATCAAAAGTGACGTTTCTGAAGAATTTTAACAGTTTTCTTGTATCTACGAACGCCAGAATGCATAAAATTGACCTAAACGTCTCTTTTCCTATTCTGAGTCGATTCTGCATGCTTTAAGTGTGTTTGGTGGCTCAGAACCATCAAAAAACGTTGAAATATAGTTCAAATTCAATAAAAATCGACAAAAATACAGTTTCTAGCTAAAATTTGATGGTTTCGTTGCAATTTCCGAGCCCGTAGGGTATCTGATTGGCTTAAAAGTACAAGAAAACACTTCAAAAGTGACGTTTCTGAAGAATTTTAACAGTTTTCTTGTATCTACGAACGCCAGAATGCATAAAATTGACCTAAACGTCTCCTTTTCCTATTCTGAGTCGATTCTGCATGCTTTAAGTGTGTTTGGTGGCTCAGAACCATCAAAAAACTTTGAAATATAGTTCAAATTCAATAAAAATCGAAAAAATACAGTTTCTAGCTAAAATTTGATGGTTTCGTTGCACTTTCCGAGCCCGTTGGGTATCTGATTGGCTTAAAAGTACAAGAAAATACTTCAAAAGTGACGTTTCTGAAGAATTTTAACAGTTTTCTTGTATCTACGAACGCCAGAATGCATAAAATTGACCTAAACGTCTCCTTTTCCTATTCTGAGTCGATTCTGCATGCTTTAAGTGTGTTTGGTGGCTCAGAACCATCAAAAAACGTTGAAATATAGTTCAAATTCAATAAAAATCGACAAAAATACAGTTTCTAGCTAAAATTTGATGGTTTCGTTGCACTTTCCGAGCCCGTAGGGTATCTGATTGGCTTAAAAGTACAAGAAAACACTTCAAAAGTGACGTTTCTGAAGAATTTTAACAGTTTTCTTGTATCTACGAACGCCAGAATGCATAAAATTGACCTAAACGTCTCCTTTTCCTATTCTGAGTCGATTCTGCATGCTTTAAGTGTGTTTGGTGGCTCAGAACCATCAAAAAACGTTGAAATATAGTTCAAATTCAATAAAAATCGACAAAAATACAGTTTCTAGCTAAAATTTGATGGTTTCGTCGCACTTTCCGAGCCCGTAGGGTATCTGATTGGCTTAAAAGTACAAGAAAACACTTCAAAAGTGACGTTTCTGAAGAATTTTAACAGTTTTCTTGTATCTACGAACGCCAGAATGCATAAAATTGACCTAAACGTCTCCTTTTCCTATTCTGAGTCGATTCTGCATGCTTTAAGTGTGTTTGGTGGCTCAGAACCATCAAAAAACGTTGAAATATAGTTCAAATTCAACAAAAATCGACAAAAATACAGTTTCTAGCTAAAATTTGATGGTTTCGTTGCACTTTCCGAGCCCGTAGGGTATCTGATTGGCTTAAAAGTACAAGAAAACACTTCAAAAGTGACGTTTCTGAAGAATTTTAACAGTTTTCTTGTATCTACGAACGCCAGAATGCATAAAATTGACCTAAACGTCTCCTTTTCCTATTCTGAGTCGATTCTGCATGCTTTAAGTGTGTTTGGTGGCTCAGAACCATCAAAAAACGTTGAAATATAGTTCAAATTCAATAAAAATCGACAAAAATACAGTTTCTAGCTAAAATTTGATGGTTTCGTTGCACTTTCCGAGCCCGTAGGGTATCTGATTGGCTTAAAAGTACAAGAAAACACTTCAAAAGTGACGTTTCTGAAGAATTTTAACAGTTTTCTTGTATCTACGAACGCCAGAATGCATAAAATTGACCTAAACGTCTCCTTTTCCTATTCTGAGTCGATTCTGCATGCTTTAAGTGTGTTTGGTGGCTCAGAACCATCAAAAAACGTTGAAATATTGTTCAAATTCAATAAAAATCGACAAAAATACAGTTTCTAGCTAAAATTTGATGGTTTCGTTGCACTTTCCGAGCCCGTAGGGTATCTGATTGGCTTAAAAGTACAAGAAAACACATCAAAAGTGACGTTTCTGAAGAATTTTAACAGTTTTCTTGTATCTACGAACGCCAGAATGCATAAAATTGACCTAAACGTCTCTTTTCCTATTCTGAGTCGATTCTGCATGCTTTAAGTGTGTTTGGTGGCTCAGAACCATCAAAAAACGTTGAAATATAGTTCAAATTCAATAAAAATCGACAAAAATATAGTTTCTAGCTAAAATTTGATGGTTTCGTTGCACTTTCCGAGCCCGTTGGGTATCTGATTGGCTTAAAAGTACAAGAAAACACTTCAAAAGTGACGTTTCTGAAGAATTTTAACAGTTTTCTTGTATCTACGAACGCCAGAATGCATAAAATTGACCTAAACGTCTCCTTTTCCTATTCTGAGTCGATTCTGCATGCTTTAAGTGTGTTTGGTGGCTCAGAACCATCAAAAAACGTTGAAATATAGTTCAAATTCAATAAAAATCGACAAAAATACAGTTTCTAGCTAAAATTTGATGGTTTCGTTGCACTTTCCGAGCCCGTTGGGTATCTGATTGGCTTAAAAGTACAAGAAAACACTTCAAAAGTGACGTTTCTGAAGAATTTTAACAGTTTTCTTGTATCTACGAACGCCAGAATGCATAAAATTGACCTAAACGTCTCCTTTTCCTATTCTGAGTCGATTCTGCATGCTTTAAGTGTGTTTGGTGGCTCAGAACCATCAAAAAACGTTGAAATATAGTTCAAATTCAATAAAAATCGACAAAAATACAGTTTCTAGCTAAAATTTGATGGTTTCGTTGCACTTTCCGAGCCCGTAGGGTATCTGATTGGCTTAAAAGTACAAGAAAACACTTCAAAAGTGACGTTTCTGAAGAATTTTAACAGTTTTCTTGTATCTACGAACGCCAGAATGCATAAAATTGACCTAAACGTCTCCTTTTCCTATTCTGAGTCGATTCTGCATGCTTTAAGTGTGTTTGGTGGCTCAGAACCATCAAAAACGTTGAAATATAGTTCAAATTCAATAAAAATCGACAAAAATACAGTTTCTAGCTAAAATTTGATGGTTTCGTCGCACTTTCCGAGCCCGTAGGGTATCTGATTGGCTTAAAAGTACAAGAAAACACTTCAAAAGTGACGTTTCTGAAGAATTTTAACAGTTTTCTTGTATCTACGAACGCCAGAATGCATAAAATTGACCTAAACGTCTCCTTTTCCTATTCTGAGTCGATTCTGCATGCTTTAAGTGTGTTTGGTGGCTCAGAACCATCAAAAAACGTTGAAATATAGTTCAAATTCAATAAAAATCGACAAAAATACAGTTTCTAGCTAAAATTTGATGGTTTCGTTGCACTTTCCGAGCCCGTAGGGTATCTGATTGGCTTAAAAGTACAAGAAAACACTTCAAAAGTGACGTTTCTGAAGAATTTTAACAGTTTTCTTGTATCTACGAACGCCAGAATGCATAAAATTGACCTAAACGTCTCCTTTTCCTATTCTGAGTCGATTCTGCATGCTTTAAGTGTGTTTGGTGGCTCAGAACCATCAAAAAACGTTGAAATATAGTTCAAATTCAATAAAAATCGACAAAAATACAGTTTCTAGCTAAAATTTGATGGTTTCGTTGCACTTTCCGAGCCCGTAGGGTATCTGATTGGCTTAAAAGTACAAGAAAACACTTCAAAAGTGACGTTTCTGAAGAATTTTAACAGTTTTCTTGTATCTACGAACGCCAGAATGCATAAAATTGACCTAAACGTCTCCTTTTCCTATTCTGAGTCGATTCTGCATGCTTTAAGTGTGTTTGGTGGCTCAGAACCATCAAAAAACGTTGAAATATAGTTCAAATTCAATAAAAATCGACAAAAATACAGTTTCTAGCTAAAATTTGATGGTTTCGTTGCACTTTCCGAGCCCGTAGGGTATCTGATTGGCTTAAAAGTACAAGAAAACACTTCAAAAGTGACGTTTCTGAAGAATTTTAACAGTTTTCTTGTATCTACGAACGCCAGAATGCATAAAATTGACCTAAACGTCTCCTTTTCCTATTCTGAGTCGATTCTGCATGCTTTAAGTGTGTTTGGTGGCTCAGAACCATCAAAAAACGTTGAAATATAGTTCAAATTCAATAAAAATCGACAAAAATACAGTTTCTAGCTAAAATTTGATGGTTTCGTTGCACTTTCCGAGCCCGTAGGGTATCTGATTGGCTTAAAAGTACAAGAAAACACTTCAAAAGTGACGTTTCTGAAGAATTTTAACAGTTTTCTTGTATCTACGAACGCCAGAATGCATAAAATTGACCTAAACGTCTCCTTTTCCTATTCTGAGTCGATTCTGCATGCTTTAAGTGTGTTTGGTGGCTCAGAACCATCAAAAAACGTTGAAATATAGTTCAAATTCAATAAAAATCGACAAAAATACAGTTTCTAGCTAAAATTTGATGGTTTCGTTGCACTTTCCGAGCCCGTAGGGTATCTGATTGGCTTAAAAGTACAAGAAAACACTTCAAAAGTGACGTTTCTGATGAATTTTAACAGTTTACTTGTATCTACGAACGCCAGAATGCATAAAATTGACCTAAACGTCTCCTTTTCCTATTCTGAGTCGATTCTGCATGCTTTAAGTGTGTTTGGTGGCTCAGAACCATCAAAAAACGTTGAAATATAGTTCAAATTCAATAAAAATCGACAAAAATACAGTTTCTAGCTAAAATTTGATGGTTTCGTTGCACTTTCCGAGCCCGTAGGGTATCTGATTGGCTTAAAAGTACAAGAAAACACTTCAAAAGTGACGTTTCTGAAGAATTTTAACAGTTTTCTTGTATCTACGAACGCCAGAATGCATAAAATTGACCTAAACGTCTCCTTTTCCTATTCTGAGTCGATTCTGCATGCTTTAAGTGTGTTTGGTGGCTCAGAACCATCAAAAAACGTTGAAATATAGTTCAAATTCAATAAAAATCGACAAAAATACAGTTTCTAGCTAAAATTTGATGGTTTCGTTGCACTTTCCGAGCCCGTAGGGTATCTGATTGGCTTAAAAGTACAAGAAAACACTTCAAAAGTGACGTTTCTGAAGAATTTTAACAGTTTTCTTGTATCTACGAACGCCAGAATGCATAAAATTGACCTAAACGTCTCCTTTTCCTATTCTGAGTCGATTCTGCATGCTTTAAGTGTGTTTGGTGGCTCAGAACCATCAAAAAACGTTGAAATATAGTTCAAATTCAATAAAAATCGACAAAAATACAGTTTCTAGCTAAAATTTGATGGTTTCGTTGCACTTTCCGAGCCCGTAGGGTATCTGATTGGCTTAAAAGTACAAGAAAACACTTCAAAAGTGACGTTTCTGAAGAATTTTAACAGTTTTCTTGTATCTACGAACGCCAGAATGCATAAAATTGACCTAAACGTCTCCTTTTCCTATTCTGAGTCGATTCTGCATGCTTTAAGTGTGTTTGGTGGCTCAGAACCATCAAAAAACGTTGAAATATAGTTCAAATTCAATAAAAATCGACAAAAATACAGTTTCTAGCTAAAATTTGATGGTTTCGTTGCACTTTCCGAGCCCGTAGGGTATCTGATTGGCTTAAAAGTACAAGAAAACACTTCAAAAGTGACGTTTCTGAAGAATTTTAACAGTTTTCTTGTATCTACGAACGCCAGAATGCATAAAATTGACCTAAACGTCTCCTTTTCCTATTCTGAGTCGATTCTGCATGCTTTAAGTGTGTTTGGTGGCTCAGAACCATCAAAAAACGTTGAAATATAGTTCAAATTCAATAAAAATCGACAAAAATACAGTTTCTAGCTAAAATTTGATGGTTTCGTTGCACTTTCCGAGCCCGTAGGGTATCTGATTGGCTTAAAAGTACAAGAAAACACTTCAAAAGTGACGTTTCTGAAGAATTTTAACAGTTTTCTTGTATCTACGAACGCCAGAATGCATAAAATTGACCTAAACGTCTCCTTTTCCTATTCTGAGTCGATTCTGCATGCTTTAAGTGTGTTTGGTGGCTCAGAACCATCAAAAAACGTTGAAATATAGTTCAAATTCAATAAAAATCGACAAAAATACAGTTTCTAGCTAAAATTTGATGGTTTCGTTGCACTTTCCGAGCCCGTAGGGTATCTGATTGGCTTAAAAGTACAAGAAAACACTTCAAAAGTGACGTTTCTGAAGAATTTTAACAGTTTTCTTGTATCTACGAACGCCAGAATGCATAAAATTGACCTAAACGTCTCCTTTTCCTATTCTGAGTCGATTCTGCATGCTTTAAGTGTGTTTGGTGGCTCAGAACCATCAAAAAACGTTGAAATATAGTTCAAATTCAATAAAAATCGACAAAAATACAGTTTCTAGCTAAAATTTGATGGTTTCGTTGCACTTTCCGAGCCCGTAGGGTATCTGATTGGCTTAAAAGTACAAGAAAACACTTCAAAAGTGACGTTTCTGAAGAATTTTAACAGTTTTCTTGTATCTACGAACGCCAGAATGCATAAAATTGACCTAAACGTCTCCTTTTCCTATTCTGAGTCGATTCTGCATGCTTTAAGTGTGTTTGGTGGCTCAGAACCATCAAAAAACGTTGAAATATAGTTCAAATTCAATAAAAATCGACAAAAATACAGTTTCTAGCTAAAATTTGATGGTTTCGTTGCACTTTCCGAGCCCGTAGGGTATCTGATTGGCTTAAAAGTACAAGAAAACACTTCAAAAGTGACGTTTCTGAAGAATTTTAACAGTTTTCTTGTATCTACGAACGCCAGAATGCATAAAATTGACCTAAACGTCTCCTTTTCCTATTCTGAGTCGATTCTGCATGCTTTAAGTGTGTTTGGTGGCTCAGAACCATCAAAAAACGTTGAAATATAGTTCAAATTCAATAAAAATCGACAAAAATACAGTTTCTAGCTAAAATTTGATGGTTTCGTTGCACTTTCCGAGCCCGTAGGGTATCTGATTGGCTTAAAAGTACAAGAAAACACTTCAAAAGTGACGTTTCTGAAGAATTTTAACAGTTTTCTTGTATCTACGAACGCCAGAATGCATAAAATTGACCTAAACGTCTCCTTTTCCTATTCTGAGTCGATTCTGCATGCTTTAAGTGTGTTTGGTGGCTCAGAACCATCAAAAAACGTTGAAATATAGTTCAAATTCAATAAAAATCGACAAAAATACAGTTTCTAGCTAAAATTTGATGGTTTCGTTGCACTTTCCGAGCCCGTAGGGTATCTGATTGGCTTAAAAGTACAAGAAAACACTTCAAAAGTGACGTTTCTGAAGAATTTTAACAGTTTTCTTGTATCTACGAACGCCAGAATGCATAAAATTGACCTAAACGTCTCCTTTTCCTATTCTGAGTCGATTCTGCATGCTTTAAGTGTGTTTGGTGGCTCAGAACCATCAAAAAACGTTGAAATATAGTTCAAATTCAATAAAAATCGACAAAAATACAGTTTCTAGCTAAAATTTGATGGTTTCGTTGCACTTTCCGAGCCCGTAGGGTATCTGATTGGCTTAAAAGTACAAGAAAACACTTCAAAAGTGACGTTTCTGAAGAATTTTAACAGTTTTCTTGTATCTACGAACGCCAGAATGCATAAAATTGACCTAAACGTCTCCTTTTCCTATTCTGAGTCGATTCTGCATGCTTTAAGTGTGTTTGGTGGCTCAGAACCATCAAAAAACGTTGAAATATAGTTCAAATTCAATAAAAATCGACAAAAATACAGTTTCTAGCTAAAATTTGATGGTTTCGTTGCACTTTCCGAGCCCGTAGGGTATCTGATTGGCTTAAAAGTACAAGAAAACACTTCAAAAGTGACGTTTCTGAAGAATTTTAACAGTTTTCTTGTATCTACGAACGCCAGAATGCATAAAATTGACCTAAACGTCTCCTTTTCCTATTCTGAGTCGATTCTGCATGCTTTAAGTGTGTTTGGTGGCTCAGAACCATCAAAAAACGTTGAAATATAGTTCAAATTCAATAAAAATCGACAAAAATACAGTTTCTAGCTAAAATTTGATGGTTTCGTTGCACTTTCCGAGCCCGTTGGGTATCTGATTGGCTTAAAAGTACAAGAAAACACTTCAAAAGTGACGTTTCTGAAGAATTTTAACAGTTTTCTTGTATCTACGAACGCCAGAATGCATAAAATTGACCTAAACGTCTCCTTTTCCTATTCTGAGTCGATTCTGCATGCTTTAAGTGTGTTTGGTGGCTCAGAACCATCAAAAAACGTTGAAATATAGTTCAAATTCAATAAAAATCGACAAAAATACAGTTTCTAGCTATAATTTGATGGTTTCGTTGCACTTTCCGAGCCCGTAGGTTATCTGATTGGCTTAAAAGTACAAGAAAACACTTCAAAAGTGACGTTTCTGAAGAATTTTAACCGTTTTCTTGTATCTACGAACGCCAGAATGCATAAAATTGACCTAAACGTCTCCTTTTCCTATTCTGAGTCGATTCTGCATGCTTTAAGTGTGTTTGGTGGCTCAGAACCATCAAAAAACGTTGAAATATAGTTCAAATTCAATAAAAATCGACAAAAATACAGTTTCTAGCTAAAATTTGATGGTTTCGTTGCACTTTCCGAGCCCGTTGGGTATCTGATTGGCTTAAAAGTACAAGAAAACACTTCAAAAGTGACGTTTCTGAAGAATTTTAACAGTTTTCTTGTATCTACGAACGCCAGAATGCATAAAATTGACCTAAACGTCTCCTTTTCCTATTCTGAGTCGATTCTGCATGCTTTAAGTGTGTTTGGTGGCTCAGAACCATCAAAAAACGTTGAAATATAGTTCAAATTCAATAAAAATCGACAAAAATACAGTTTCTAGCTAAAATTTGATGGTTTCGTTGCACTTTCCGAGCCCGTAGGGTATCTGATTGGCTTAAAAGTACAAGAAAACACTTCAAAAGTGACGTTTCTGAAGAATTTTAACAGTTTTCTTGTATCTACGAACGCCAGAATGCATAAAATTGACCTAAACGTCTCCTTTTCCTATTCTGAGTCGATGCTGCATGCTTTAAGTGTGTTTGGTGGCTCAGAACCATCAAAAAACTTTGAAATATAGTTCAAATTCAATAAAAATCGACAAAAATACAGTTTCTAGCTAAAATTTGATGGTTTCGTTGCACTTTCCGAGCCCGTAGGGTATCTGATTGGCTTAAAAGTACAAGAAAACACTTCAAAAGTGACGTTTCTGAAGAATTTTAACAGTTTTCTTGTATCTACGAACGCCAGAATGCATAAAATTGACCTAAACGTCTCCTTTTCCTATTCTGAGTCGATTCTGCATGCTTTAAGTGTGTTTGGTGGCTCAGAACCATCAAAAAACGTTGAAATATAGTTCAAATTCAATAAAAATCGACAAAAATACAGTTTCTAGCTAAAATTTGATGGTTTCGTTGCACTTTCCGAGCCCGTAGGGTATCTGATTGGCTTAAAAGTACAAGAAAACACTTCAAAAGTGACGTTTCTGAAGAATTTTAACAGTTTTCTTGTATCTACGAACGCCAGAATGCATAAAATTGACCTAAACGTCTCCTTTTCCTATTCTGAGTCGATTCTGCATGCTTTAAGTGTGTTTGGTGGCTCAGAACCATCAAAAAACGTTGAAATATAGTTCAAATTCAATAAAAATCGACAAAAATACAGTTTCTAGCTAAAATTTGATGGTTTCGTTGCACTTTCCGAGCCCGTAGGGTATCTGATTGGCTTAAAAGTACAAGAAAACACTTCAAAAGTGACGTTTCTGAAGAATTTTAACAGTTTTCTTGTATCTACGAACGCCAGAATGCATAAAATTGACCTAAACGTCTCCTTTTCCTATTCTGAGTCGATTCTGCATGAGTAGTAACGGTGGGGGTTTAGTGTTTTATTAATTGAACGGATTAATCCGTAATTAATCCTCAATTAATCCTCAATTAATCCGCAATTAATCTCCCTTAATCCCCAGCGCTTTTACCTCCAAAACCCCAGCGCTTTACTTCCCTAATCCCCAGCGCTTTTACCTTCAAAATACCAGCGGGTCTTAAATCGTAGCGGTTTTTAATTACTAGCCGGTTTTAATTGCATAGGGTTTATTAATTGATCGAATTAATCGATAATAATTAATCTCCCTTAATCACTAGCGGTTCTTAAATCCCCGCGCTTTTAATTAATCCACCCTTAATCCCCAGCGGTTCTTAAATAGCAGCGCTTTCACCTCCTAAATACCAGCGCTTTTACTTCTTAAATACCCGCGCTTTCACTTCGTAATTGCTAGCGGGTCTTAAATCGTAGCGGTTTTTTAATTACTAGCCGGTTTTAATTGCATAGGGTTTATTAATTGATCGAATTAATCGATAATAAATTAATCTCCCTTAATCACCAGCGGTTCTTAAATACCAGCGCATTCACTTCCTAAGTATAAGCGCTTTTTACCTCCTAAATACCCGCGCTTTTTTATATCGTAAACTCCAGCGCTTTCACTTCCTAAATACCAGCGGGTCTTTAAGCCGTATTGCAAGCCCTACCAAAATTTATATATTAATTACCAGCGCTACAAATGAGCAAAATATCTAAATTACTAGCGCTTTTCAACCCTTAATTACTAGCGTTTTATTATTTTGACAGCAGATTTAATTGATTAAAATTTAAATATATATATACATATATTTTTTATTCGTGTATTGTGGGTTACATATACATACATACATAGAGACAATTACCAGAGTTCTAAGATGGCCATCAAATACCTATAATTAATCAAGAACGATATCAAATTCTTATATCCCTTTAATTACCATTATGGTTTTTTAAAATTATTTTAGGTACATTAATGAATTAAGTAGGAATATTGATATTTTGGGGATCGCATGATTAAATTTAATAATTCATGCATTTATTACACAAAACCTAAAAGTGTTTTGAAAATGACAGTCGCGCATTTGTTCGGTACGTAAACTTTCCATTTTTGCATTGCTTAGGTCTTTATATTTATACGCATAATTTCTTAACAAAATATTGCAGAAGAGTCATTTTGGTGGTCAGTATTATGAATTAATATGATATAGGTATAAGTCCCTAAGGCATCTTGGATTGGTATTCGTTATAAACTTTCCATTTTGTTACAAAGTAAATAGATTAATTCTTAACTATCTATCTATTTTTGAAATCCCTGAATTTGTGTGTGTATGTGTGTGTATAAATAACTATGTGTATGTCACCATATGAATCAGCATTGTGTATACTTTCAAAATGGTAAAATTTTACTTAATATAATTGCATTGACTGTAATTGCATTCCTTGAATTTTTTGTGTGTACCTAAGTGCGTGACAATTTTGGACGACCTAAAGGTGTTTTGAAAATGACATTCGTGCAATTGTACGGTGTGTAAATTTTCCATTTGCATTCGTTGCATTTTGACAATTTCTATAATGTCATTCGGTAAAACAGGTATGAAGTCATTACAAAATTTCATGAAAAAGGGAATTTGAAACATTCATCCACTCATTTTGGTCTCGTTAGTAATGAGCCGAAGCCACTTTATTTCTATGTCGTGTATTTATAATATTTAAATCTTAAGATGGAGTTCGCCACGTTCTTAAATTCCTTATTAAGTAGTTTGTCAAGTTTTGATATGTGTAGTAATGGGATATTTTCAAATCGTGAAGTGTAACGCGTAGTTAGTGATTATTATTTGTCGTAATTTTATTTAATATAACTTTAATTGAATTAATGCGCTATCTAAATAAAAAATCTATATAAGATCCCTAAGACATCTCTTTGATTGGAATTCGTTGGTAAATTTTCCATTTTTGTTACAAAAGTAAATATATTAATTCTTAACCATCTATTTTTTTCCATTCCATCAATTTACCACCCACTAGACAAAATTGACACAAAACCTAAATTACATACATGATTGTAAATAGGTATATCTGATGAGACACACTTGTGATGAGACACACTTGTGAGACACATAAAGTCGTTCAATACGACAGACAGAACTTCAAAATCTAACTAATTGTTTTCTGTACCTCTTGTTAACTGTTTAAAAATTAAACAAGAATGCATGGGATGGTTTAGCTGGTCTGTTAGTAATTTAGGCGAAGACCAGATACATCAATATGTATCAAGACGGGGCTGGAATTGTTTATATAAACAAAAGATATATAAGAACTGCAGGTCTTCGGCTTATTGTTTAAAAAATAATGTAGCATTCATTTTGTAGCAAATTTCGCCAGTGCGAAAATACTCATCAGACTCAGTTGTAAGCCTAAATAGTCGTCTGAAGTGTGTTGAAGTCTCAAAAATGGGTATTGATTTATCAAAATGTCGAAACTCTAGACGAAAATATATATATTCAACGACTAGTCTTATGTAAAAGTCAAAAATATTCGCAAAATTTGTTTGTTTGTTAATTTTATGTTAACTCCAGTGGACTGGTGCCAATTCACTCAGGGGGATTTCGACGACCAGAAGAACGTCAATAACAAAAAGGTGTGGGATTCGAACCCATGTTCCCTTTCGAGCATCAGAGCTTAAATCTAACGTCTTATTAGACCCCTCAGCCAACCTGACTACACATTAATCTTTTTATATCGAAATGCAGACGATAAAAATACAATCAACGAATAGTCTTACGTAAAAAAAAGAACAATTTCACCAAATTTGTATGTCTGTTTCAAGTTATGTATCAATTTTAGCTAATTATGAACAAAGTATAATCAAATAAATAAATATGCAAGAAATATACATATTTTTTATTAAAGGAATCTCAAGTCTCACTTAGAAATCACAAGTTATAATCGTGATACATATATGATTTTACAACGTAAAAGTTGAAAAGAAAATTTGTAGATGAATAGGTAACGAATCATGCGTAAGTAAACGTAAGTAAATTTTATTTGCAGATTTTATCTTGTTATTTACTTTTCTGTTGAACACTGTCTACTTATATGTGTTTGCTCGAAAACATGAAATTTAAATTTAAAAATTGAAAAATTAATTTTCACACCAGTTGAGAAAATGATTACACATTGAGTAACTCAATCCATTATTAAAAAAAACGGTATATTTTGGAAAACAAATATTCTTATTCAAACTTATTTTGACTTTTAGCATTAAAATGTGCTTTCGTGAAATATATTTTTCAATTGTCAGTGTGTTAACTTTTTTTAAGTGATTCGATTTTCCACGAGCTATCATACTATTTCACGCCTAAATGTCAGGTTTGCAATCAATTAAATATTTTGTTCATGGATTTTGAAAATTTTCAATATACACATACGTAGTTATCTATGTATGTCAACTTAGAAGCAACTTTGGCGAATGTAGATACCTTTTATAAATTAATTTGAGGGGTTGAATGACAGCGTTACCAATTAAAACTACTACTATTTCACAACGCAAAGTTAGAATAGTTTTTTGAAAAGTTTGTTTGTTATATTATGTTCATTACGTGTTAATAATAGCGATTTTATGCTAGAATATTTATTGTTTTATTCAACTTTGTTTTCACATGTTTATTTCGAAAACGTGTATTTTCACAAGTTCATTTTAAAGAGAATAAGAAAATGTTGGTAATGAAAAAATGCACAAGTCAAATGCTCAATTATGAAAACATAGCAGTTCATTTTTATGTTTTAAATAAATGTAAATTTTAAATTATGTAACGTTGTTGTTCTTTTATTATTGATTTCCTCAATAAGCAATTTAATGCGTTTCTAAATCCATACAGTTTCAAAGTACCGATCAAACGCACATCGTTCTGATATTAAATGTGTTCTATTCATATTAGCCTACATATTTCATAGTAATTACATAAGATATATATATACTGGGTGTTCATTTATCTGTTCATGCCTGAATATTTCTGCATAGGCATCCCATTTTACGTTTCATAAACAGCTCTGATTAATTTTTATTTTTAAATAATAATGAACGCATAGATAGCAGTGATCAGAACCAAAATTATGACAAATTATATCTGTCAAACAAATATTTGCAATTTTCGTTTGCTTTAAAATGTTTTCGAATACCGAAAAATAAGACATGCTGTTAATATTGGGAAAGTGTGACAAAAATTTTGATGCTGCTGTTCGTCTCTACTCCAGGCAATATTCCAATAGAATTACTCCCTCAAATTGAGCGTTTACAAAACTTGAAAAAGAATTTACGAGAATTTGGGCAATTCAAAAAAAAAAGTTGGACATCGAACTGTAACAATATAATAACAGATAATGAAACTGCTCTAATTGAAATTGTAACAGAAATTCTCTACGTGAGTCAAAGACAGATTGCAAGACAAATGGAAATTAGTTTGGGTTCGGTTTTCAACATCTAAAGGCAAACCGATATCAACCACACCATGTGACAAATGTCCAACATTTTACTGAACGCGATTTTATCCGACGGTTAGTGTTTTGCGAATTCGTGAATTCGTGTCAATTACGAGACAATCAAGATTTTTTATTTAAAATTTTGTTTACGGATGAAGCCACATTTACCAATAACGGATGTGTAAATAGACACAACTCACATTACTATGCCCAGCAAAATCCCCAACTGGTATCAGGAAAAGCACTTCCAAGAAGTTTTCAAAGTTAATGCTTGGTGTGGAATTGTTGGTAACCACGTCATTGGTCCACATTTTTGAAGGAAATTTGAACGGACTTATGTACCTAATTTTTTTTAAAGAACTTTTTACTTAAACTGTTGGAAAACGTAGAGCTAGACATATGAAGAATAATTTGGTTTCAAAATGATGATGCAGCTGCTCATTATTATCAGAGAGACGTTAAGAACTATTTACACAGAGCGTTTGGACCAAGACTTATTGCTAGAGAAGAAGAGTACACTTGGTCCCCACGGAACTCTGATCTAATGCCGTTAGATTTTTTTTTTTGGGGACGTTGAAAAATGACGTTTGTACTATCCCAATTGAAAATGAAAACCACGTATGTGAAAGAATAATAGCATCATGCAGATCTATAACTTCAGACATGTTAAATAGGGTTCGTAGAAATTTTGAACGTAGGATAGAACTTTGCGAAAATAGTGGGGGCAGGCATTTTGAACATTTATTATAAATTCATTTTCGTTGTAATCTTATCCGTTAATAAATTGACTATTATTTTTTTCAATTTTGTCATTATTTGACATTGATATCTTTGTCATTTTTTTCTGTGATTGCTATGATTGCTTATTAAAAAAAATAAATTGGTCGAAGTCGTCTCTAATATGCTGCCTATGCAAAAATTGTCAGGCGTGAACAAATAAAATGAACACCCATGTATATACATCCATATATTCCTTATTTCAGTTACAAAGCTAATAATTTTATGTAATTACTCTGTTTGTATATAAGGACAAAAATAAGAAAAGGGTATGACTTCGATATTGTTGTGTTCATTGTTAAATTCATATAGAAAGTATACTTATGATGTTTTTTATCCAGTAAATTTAAGTAAGGCAATAATTTCAGATACCATTTTAAAATTGTTGTTTGTACCTATAGGAAAATGACAACAGAAACATAAAAGACATTGTGATACAATTTTTTATTCCTTTTCTCTTAGATCTATGAAAATTCATCTTTTGTAAAGACACTAGTCACTACCGAGGTAACATTTGAGTTTTAGAGGAAATAAACTAAGAAACTACAATAACAATGAGCCATTTTGACAGAATCACCTTCAAGGATTCAAAAGTGTTGCTTCCCTATTCACCAGTATGCCATCGTCAGCAGGATGTTATTTTTGGCCTTATTACTTTTTTATCTTGCATACAATTTTTGATTTGATTTGCAGCAAAATATCCTATAAAGTGTATTTAAATACATTTTCCCCATACGATTATTGAAAACTCTACAAAATCTGCAAGCAAAATTTATTTACGTTTACTTATACATGATTCGAAAGGTACCTATTTATTTACTAATTTTCTTTATGATTGCTATGTCGCAAAATCATATGTGTATCTCGGTCATAACTTGTGCTTTCTTATTAAGACTGAGATTCCCTGAATCAAAAAATGTATATTTCCTGCATATTTATTTATGTATTTGATTAGGTATACTTTGCTCATAATTAGCTTAAATGAATACATAACTTGTTACTTACAACTTACAAATTTTGCGAGATCGTTTTTTAAAAGATAATAGAAGTTATAATGATCAACATTTTGACGCAACTACTTATTTTAAATTTTGTAAAGATTCATTACTATCAGTCGAAGTTACTGTCTTTGTTAAGATTTCGTGTGCAGAGTAGAATTATTTATTTTTATGTAACTGCTGTTATCAGATGCAGAATGTACTAATTATTGATGCGACCTTGAAAAGCATATTACAATTACATTGATGCAAAAAAAAAAAGAAAAACTATTTTTGAATTCACCTACCAATACAACAAGTGTTGTATAATTTAAAATAACATTGGTTTAAAATGGAAATCTTAATGCAATAGTAGTTATATATTATACGTTACTTATTTCCTCGAAATATTATAATACACTTTTTATATAGTATTTCAAATCAGGGAACTACACAAGAATCCCGTTAACACGGATAAGGCTGTGCCGTCCGTGTTTTAGGGATGGTGCAGTTCTCTGATTTGAAATACTATATAAAAAGTGTATTATATTATTTCCGGTAAATAAGTAACGTATAATATACCTATAACTACTATCGCATTAAGATTTCCATTTTAAACCAATGTAATTTTAAATTATACAACATTTGTTGTATTGGTAGGTGAATTCCTTAACAAATAGTTTTTCTTTTCTTTTTTTTTTGCATCAATGTAATTGTAATATGCTTTTCAAGGTCGCATCAATAATTAGTACATTCTGCATCTGATAACAGCAGTTACATAAAAATAAATAATTCTACTCTGCACACGAAATCTTAACAAAGACAGTAACTTCGACTGATAGTAATGAATCTTTACAAAATTTAAAATAAGTAGTTGCGTCAAAATGTTGATCATTATAACTTCTATTATCTTTTAAAAAACGATCTCGCAAAATTTGTAAGTTGTAAGTAACAAGTTATGTATTCATTTAAGCTAATTATGAGCAAAGTATACCTAATCAAATACATAAATAAATATGCAGGAAATATACATTTTTTGATTCAGGGAATCTCAGTCTTAATAAGAAAGCACAAGTTATGACCGAGATACACATATGATTTTGCGACATAGCAATCATAAAGAAAATTAGTAAATAAATAGGTACCTTTCGAATCATGTATAAGTAAACGTAAATAAATTTTGCTTGCAGATTTTGTAGAGTTTTCAATAATCGTATGGGGAAAATGTATTTAAATACACTTTATAGGATATTTTGCTGCAAATCAAATCAAAAATTGTATGCAAGATAAAAAAGTAATAAGGCCAAAAATAACATCCTGCTGACGATGGCATACTGGTGAATAGGGAAGCAACACTTTTGAATCCTTGAAGGTGATTCTGTCAAAATGGCTCATTGTTATTGTAGTTTCTTAGTTTATTTCCTCTAAAACTCAAATGTTACCTCGGTAGTGACTAGTGTCTTTACAAAAGATGAATTTTCATAGATCTAAGAGAAAAGGAATAAAAAATTGTATCACAATGTCTTTTATGTTTCTGTTGTCATTTTCCTATAGGTACAAACAACAATTTTAAAATGGTATCTGAAATTATTGCCTTACTTAAATTTACTGGATAAAAAACATCATAAGTATACTTTCTATATGAATTTAACAATGAACACAACAATATCGAAGTCATACCCTTTTCTTATTTTTGTCCTTATATACAAACAGAGTAATTACATAAAATTATTAGCTTTGTAACTGAAATAAGGAATATATGTATGTATATACATGGGTGTTCATTTTATTTGTTCACGCCTGACAATTTTTGCATAGGCAGCATATTAGAGACGACTTCGACCAATTTATTTTTTTTAATAAGCAATCATAGCAATCACAGAAAAAAATGACAAAGATATCAATGTCAAATAATGACAAAATTGAAAAAAATAATAGTCAATTTATTAACGGATAAGATTACAACGAAAATGAATTTATAATAAATGTTCAAAATGCCTGCCCCCACTATTTTCGCAAAGTTCTATCCTACGTTCAAAATTTCTACGAACCCTATTTAACATGTCTGAAGTTATAGATCTGCATGATGCTATTATTCTTTCACATACGTGGTTTTCATTTTCAATTGGGATAGTACAAACGTCATTTTTCAACGTCCCCAAAGAAAAAAATCTAACGGCATTAGATCAGAGTTCCGTGGGGACCAAGTGTACTCTTCTTCTCTAGCAATAAGTCTTGGTCCAAACGCTCTGTGTAAATAGTTCTTAACGTCTCTCTGATAATAATGAGCAGCTGCATCATCATTTTGAAACCAAATTATTCTTCATATGTCTAGCTCTACGTTTTCCAACAGTTTAAGTAAAAAGTTCTTTAAAAAAAATTAGGTACATAAGTCCGTTCAAATTTCCTTCAAAAATGTGGACCAATGACGTGGTTACCAACAATTCCACACCAAGCATTAACTTTGAAAACTTCTTGGAAGTGCTTTTCCTGATACCAGTTGGGGATTTTGCTGGGCATAGTAATGTGAGTTGTGTCTATTTACACATCCGTTATTGGTAAATGTGGCTTCATCCGTAAACAAAATTTTAAATAAAAAATCTTGATTGTCTCGTAATTGACACGAATTCACGAATTCGCAAAACACTAACCGTCGGATAAAATCGCGTTCAGTAAAATGTTGGACATTTGTCACATGGTGTGGTTGATATCGGTTTGCCTTTAGATGTTGAAAACCGAACCCAAACTAATTTCCATTTGTCTTGCAATCTGTCTTTGACTCACGTAGAGAATTTCTGTTACAATTTCAATTAGAGCAGTTTCATTATCTGTTATTATATTGTTACAGTTCGATGTCCAACTTTTTTTTTTGAATTGCCCAAATTCTCGTAAATTCTTTTTCAAGTTTTGTAAACGCTCAATTTGAGGGAGTAATTCTATTGGAATATTGCCTGGAGTAGAGACGAACAGCAGCATCAAAATTTTTGTCACACTTTCCCAATATTAACAGCATGTCTTATTTTTCGGTATTCGAAAACATTTTAAAGCAAACGAAAATTGCAAATATTTGTTTGACAGATATAATTTGTCATAATTTTGGTTCTGATCACTGCTATCTATGCGTTCATTATTATTTAAAAATAAAAATTAATCAGAGCTGTTTATGAAACGTAAAATGGGATGCCTATGCAGAAATATTCAGGCATGAACAGATAAATGAACACCCAGTATATATATATCTTATGTAATTACTATGAAATATGTAGGCTAATATGAATAGAACACATTTAATATCAGAACGATGTGCGTTTGATCGGTACTTTGAAACTGTATGGATTTAGAAACGCATTAAATTGCTTATTGAGGAAATCAATAATAAAAGAACAACAACGTTACATAATTTAAAATTTACATTTATTTAAAACATAAAAATGAACTGCTATGTTTTCATAATTGAGCATTTGACTTGTGCATTTTTTCATTACCAACATTTTCTTATTCTCTTTAAAATGAACTTGTGAAAATACACGTTTTCGAAATAAACATGTGAAAACAAAGTTGAATAAAACAATAAATATTCTAGCATAAAATCGCTATTATTAACACGTAATGAACATAATATAACAAACAAACTTTTCAAAAAACTATTCTAACTTTGCGTTGTGAAATAGTAGTAGTTTTAATTGGTAACGCTGTCATTCAACCCCTCAAATTAATTTATAAAAGGTATCTACATTCGCCAAAGTTGCTTCTAAGTTGACATACATAGATAACTACGTATGTGTATATTGAAAATTTTCAAAATCCATGAACAAAATATTTAATTGATTGCAAACCTGACATTTAGGCGTGAAATAGTATGATAGCTCGTGGAAAATCGAATCACTTAAAAAAAGTTAACACACTGACAATTGAAAAATATATTTCACGAAAGCACATTTTAATGCTAAAAGTCAAAATAAGTTTGAATAAGAATATTTGTTTTCCAAAATATACCGTTTTTTTTAATAATGGATTGAGTTACTCAATGTGTAATCATTTTCTCAACTGGTGTGAAAATTAATTTTTCAATTTTTAAATTTAAATTTCATGTTTTCGAGCAAACACATATAAGTAGACAGTGTTCAACAGAAAAGTAAATAACAAGATAAAATCTGCAAATAAAATTTACTTACGTTTACTTACGCATGATTCGTTACCTATTCATCTACAAATTTTCTTTTCAACTTTTACGTTGTAAAATCATATATGTATCACGATTATAACTTGTGATTTCTAAGTGAGACTTGAGATTCCTTTAATAAAAAATATGTATATTTCTTGCATATTTATTTATTTGATTATACTTTGTTCATAATTAGCTAAAATTGATACATAACTTGAAACAGACATACAAATTTGGTGAAATTGTTCTTTTTTTTACGTAAGACTATTCGTTGATTGTATTTTTATCGTCTGCATTTCGATATAAAAAGATTAATGTGTAGTCAGGTTGGCTGAGGGGTCTAATAAGACGTTAGATTTAAGCTCTGATGCTCGAAAGGGAACATGGGTTCGAATCCCACACCTTTTTGTTATTGACGTTCTTCTGGTCGTCGAAATCCCCCTGAGTGAATTGGCACCAGTCCACTGGAGTTAACATAAAATTAACAAACAAACAAATTTTGCGAATATTTTTGACTTTTACATAAGACTAGTCGTTGAATATATATATTTTCGTCTAGAGTTTCGACATTTTGATAAATCAATACCCATTTTTGAGACTTCAACACACTTCAGACGACTATTTAGGCTTACAACTGAGTCTGATGAGTATTTTCGCACTGGCGAAATTTGCTACAAAATGAATGCTACATTATTTTTTAAACAATAAGCCGAAGACCTGCAGTTCTTATATATCTTTTGTTTATATAAACAATTCCAGCCCCGTCTTGATACATATTGATGTATCTGGTCTTCGCCTAAATTACTAACAGACCAGCTAAACCATCCCATGCATTCTTGTTTAATTTTTAAACAGTTAACAAGAGGTACAGAAAACAATTAGTTAGATTTTGAAGTTCTGTCTGTCGTATTGAACGACTTTATGTGTCTCACAAGTGTGTCTCATCACAAGTGTGTCTCATCAGATATACCTATTTACAATCATGTATGTAATTTAGGTTTTGTGTCAATTTTGTCTAGTGGGTGGTAAATTGATGGAATGGAAAAAAATAGATGGTTAAGAATTAATATATTTACTTTTGTAACAAAAATGGAAAATTTACCAACGAATTCCAATCAAAGAGATGTCTTAGGGATCTTATATAGATTTTTTATTTAGATAGCGCATTAATTCAATTAAAGTTATATTAAATAAAATTACGACAAATAATAATCACTAACTACGCGTTACACTTCACGATTTGAAAATATCCCATTACTACACATATCAAAACTTGACAAACTACTTAATAAGGAATTTAAGAACGTGGCGAACTCCATCTTAAGATTTAAATATTATAAATACACGACATAGAAATAAAGTGGCTTCGGCTCATTACTAACGAGACCAAAATGAGTGGATGAATGTTTCAAATTCCCTTTTTCATGAAATTTTGTAATGACTTCATACCTGTTTTACCGAATGACATTATAGAAATTGTCAAAATGCAACGAATGCAAATGGAAAATTTACACACCGTACAATTGCACGAATGTCATTTTCAAAACACCTTTAGGTCGTCCAAAATTGTCACGCACTTAGGTACACACAAAAAATTCAAGGAATGCAATTACAGTCAATGCAATTATATTAAGTAAAATTTTACCATTTTGAAAGTATACACAATGCTGATTCATATGGTGACATACACATAGTTATTTATACACACACATACACACACAAATTCAGGGATTTCAAAAATAGATAGATAGTTAAGAATTAATCTATTTACTTTGTAACAAAATGGAAAGTTTATAACGAATACCAATCCAAGATGCCTTAGGGACTTATACCTATATCATATTAATTCATAATACTGACCACCAAAATGACTCTTCTGCAATATTTTGTTAAGAAATTATGCGTATAAATATAAAGACCTAAGCAATGCAAAAATGGAAAGTTTACGTACCGAACAAATGCGCGACTGTCATTTTCAAAACACTTTTAGGTTTTGTGTAATAAATGCATGAATTATTAAATTTAATCATGCGATCCCCAAAATATCAATATTCCTACTTAATTCATTAATGTACCTAAAATAATTTTAAAAAACCATAATGGTAATTAAAGGGATATAAGAATTTGATATCGTTCTTGATTAATTATAGGTATTTGATGGCCATCTTAGAACTCTGGTAATTGTCTCTATGTATGTATGTATATGTAACCCACAATACACGAATAAAAAATATATGTATATATATATTTAAATTTTAATCAATTAAATCTGCTGTCAAAATAATAAAACGCTAGTAATTAAGGGTTGAAAAGCGCTAGTAATTTAGATATTTTGCTCATTTGTAGCGCTGGTAATTAATATATAAATTTTGGTAGGGCTTGCAATACGGCTTAAAGACCCGCTGGTATTTAGGAAGTGAAAGCGCTGGAGTTTACGATATAAAAAAGCGCGGGTATTTAGGAGGTAAAAAGCGCTTATACTTAGGAAGTGAATGCGCTGGTATTTAAGAACCGCTGGTGATTAAGGGAGATTAATTTATTATCGATTAATTCGATCAATTAATAAACCCTATGCAATTAAAACCGGCTAGTAATTAAAAAACCGCTACGATTTAAGACCCGCTAGCAATTACGAAGTGAAAGCGCGGGTATTTAAGAAGTAAAAGCGCTGGTATTTAGGAGGTGAAAGCGCTGCTATTTAAGAACCGCTGGGGATTAAGGGTGGATTAATTAAAAGCGCGGGGATTTAAGAACCGCTAGTGATTAAGGGAGATTAATTATTATCGATTAATTCGATCAATTAATAAACCCTATGCAATTAAAACCGGCTAGTAATTAAAAACCGCTACGATTTAAGACCCGCTGGTATTTTGAAGGTAAAAGCGCTGGGGATTAGGGAAGTAAAGCGCTGGGGTTTTGGAGGTAAAAGCGCTGGGGATTAAGGGAGATTAATTGCGGATTAATTGAGGATTAATTGAGGATTAATTACGGATTAATCCGTTCAATTAATAAAACACTAAACCCCCACCGTTACTACTTGCATGCTTTAAGTGTGTTTGGTGGCTCAGAACCATCAAAAAACGTTGAAATATAGTTCAAATTCAATAAAAATCGACAAAAATACAGTTTCTAGCTAAAATTTGATGGTTTCGTTGCACTTTCCGAGCCCGTAGGGTATCTGATTGGCTTAAAAGTACAAGAAAACACTTCAAAAGTGACGTTTCTGAAGAATTTTAACAGTTTTCTTGTATCTACGAACGCCAGAATGCATAAAATTGACCTAAACGTCTCCTTTTCCTATTCTGAGTCGATTCTGCATGCTTTAAGTGTGTTTGGTGGCTCAGAACCATCAAAAAACGTTGAAATATAGTTCAAATTCAATAAAAATCGACAAAAACACAGTTTCTAGCTCAAATTTGATGGTTTCGTTGCACTTTCCGAGCCCGTAGGGTATCTGATTGGCTTAAAAGTAAAAGAAAACACTTCAAAAGTGACGTTTCTGAAGAATTTTAACAGTTTTCTTGTATCTACGAACGCCAGAATGCATAAAATTGACCTAAACGTCTCCTTTTCCTATTCTGAGTCGATTCTGCATGCTTTAAGTGTGTTTGGTGGCTCAGAACCATCAAAAAACGTTGAAATATAGTTCAAATTCAATAAAAATCGACAAAAATACAGTTTCTAGCTATAATTTGATGGTTTCGTTGCACTTTCCGAGCCCGTAGGTTATCTGATTGGCTTAAAAGTACAAGAAAACACTTCAAAAGTGACGTTTCTGAAGAATTTTAACCGTTTTCTTGTATCTACGAACGCCAGAATGCATAAAATTGACCTAAACGTCTCCTTTTCCTATTCTGAGTCGATTCTGCATGCTTTAAGTGTGTTTGGTGGCTCAGAACCATCAAAAAACGTTGAAATATAGTTCAAATTCAATAAAAATCGACAAAAATACAGTTTCTAGCTAAAATTTGATGGTTTCGTTGCACTTTCCGAGCCCGTAGGGTATCTGATTGGCTTAAAAGTACAAGAAAACACTTCAAAAGTGACGTTTCTGAAGAATTTTAACAGTTTTCTTGTATCTACGAACGCCAGAATGCATAAAATTGACCTAAACGTCTCCTTTTCCTATTCTGAGTCGATTCTGCATGCTTTAAGTGTGTTTGGTGGCTCAGAACCATCAAAAAACGTTGAAATATAGTTCAAATTCAATAAAAATCGACAAAAATACAGTTTCTAGCTAAAATTTGATGGTTTCGTTGCACTTTCCGAGCCCGTTGGGTATCTGATTGGCTTAAAAGTACAAGAAAACACTTCAAAAGTGACGTTTCTGAAGAATTTTAACAGTTTTCTTGTATCTACGAACGCCAGAATGCATCAAATTGACCTAAACGTCTCCTTTTCCTATTCTGAGTCGATTCTGCATGCTTTAAGTGTGTTTGGTGGCTCAGAACCATCAAAAAACGTTGAAATATAGTTCAAATTCAATAAAAATCGACAAAAATACAGTTTCTAGCTAAAATTTGATGGTTTCGTTGCACTTTCCGAGCCCGTTGGGTATCTGATTGGCTTAAAAGTACAAGAAAACACTTCAAAAGTGACGTTTCTGAAGAATTTTAACAGTTTTCTTGTATCTACGAACGCCAGAATGCATAAAATTGACCTAAACGTCTCCTTTTCCTATTCTGAGTCGATTCTGCATGCTTTAAGTGTGTTTGGTGGCTCAGAACCATCAAAAAACGTTGAAATATAGTTCAAATTCAATAAAAATCGACAAAAATACAGTTTCTAGCTAAAATTTGATGGTTTCGTTGCACTTTCCGAGCCCGTAGGGTATCTGATTGGCTTAAAAGTACAAGAAAACACTTCAAAAGTGACGTTTCTGAAGAATTTTAACAGTTTTCTTGTATCTACGAACGCCAGAATGCATAAAATTGACCTAAACGTCTCCTTTTCCTATTCTGAGTCGATTCTGCATGCTTTAAGTGTGTCTGGTGGCTCAGAACCATCAAAAAACGTTGAAATATAGTTCAAATTCAATAAAAATCGACAAAAATACAGTTTCTAGCTAAAATTTGATGGTTTCGTTGCACTTTCCGAGCCCGTAGGGTATCTGATTGGCTTAAAAGTACAAGAAAACACTTCAAAAGTGACGTTTCTGAAGAATTTTAACAGTTTTCTTGTATCTACGAATGCCAGAATGCATAAAATTGACCTAAACGTCTCCTTTTCCTATTCTGAGTCGATTCTGCATGCTTTAAGTGTGTTTGGTGGCTCAGAACCATCAAAAAACGTTGAAATATAGTTCAAATTCAATAAAAATCGACAAAAATACAGTTTCTAGCTAAAATTTGATGGTTTCGTTGCACTTTCCGAGCCCGTGGGGTATCTGATTGGCTTAAAAATACAAGAAAACACTTCAAAAGTGACGTTTCTGAAGAATTTTAACAGTTTTCTTGTATCTACGAACGCCAGAATGCATAAAATTGACCTAAACGTCTCCTTTTCCTATTCTGAGTCGATTCTGCATGCTTTAAGTGTGTTTGGTGGCTCAGAACCATCAAAAAACGTTGAAATATAGTTCAAATTCAATAAAAATCGACAAAAATACAGTTTCTAGCTAAAATTTGATGGTTTCGTTGCACTTTCCGAGCCCGTAGGGTATCTGATTGGCTTAAAAGTACAAGAAAACACTTCAAAAGTGACGTTTCTGAAGAATTTTAACAGTTTTCTTGTATCTACGAACGCCAGAATGCATAAAATTGACCTAAACGTCTCCTTTTCCTATTCTGAGTCGATTCTGCATGCTTTAAGTGTGTTTGGTGGCTCAGAACCATCAAAAAACGTTGAAATATAGTTCAAATTCCATAAAAATCGACAAAAATACAGTTTCTAGCTAAAATTTGATGGTTTCGTTGCACTTTCCGAGCCCGTAGGGTATCTGATTGGCTTAAAAGTACAAGAAAACACTTCAAAAGTGACGTTTCTGAAGAATTTTAACAGTTTTCTTGTATCTACGAACGCCAGAATGCATAAAATTGACCTAAACGTCTCCTTTTCCTATTCTGAGTCGATTCTGCATGCTTTAAGTGTGTTTGGTGGCTCAGAACCATCAAAAAACGTTGAAATATAGTTCAAATTCCATAAAAATCGACAAAAATACAGTTTCTAGCTAAAATTTGATGGTTTCGTTGCACTTTCCGAGCCCGTAGGGTATCTGATTGGCTTAAAAGTACAAGAAAACACTTCAAAAGTGACGTTTCTGAAGAATTTTTACAGTTTTCTTGTATCTACGAACGCCAGAATGCATAAAATTGACCTAAACGTCTCCTTTTCCTATTCTGAGTCGATTCTGCATGCTTTAAGTGTGTTTGGTGGCTCAGAACCATCAAAAAACGTTGAAATATAGTTCAAATTCAATAAAAATCGACAAAAATACAGTTTCTAGCTAAAATTTGATGGTTTCGTTGCACTTTCCGAGCCCGTAGGGTATCTGACTGGCTTAAAAGTACAAGAAAACACTTCAAAAGTGACGTTTCTGAAGAATTTTAACAGTTTTCTTGTATCTACGAACGCCAGAATGCATAAAATTGACCTAAACGTCTCCTTTTCCTATTCTGAGTCGATTCTGCATGCTTTAAGTGTGTTTGGTGGCTCAGAACCATCAAAAAACGTTGAAATACAGTTCAAATTCAATAAAAATCGACAAAAATACAGTTTCTAGCTAAAATTTGATGGTTTCGTTGCACTTTCCGAGCCCGTAGGGTATCTGATTGGCTTAAAAGTACAAGAAAACACTTCAAAAGTGACGTTTCTGAAGAATTTTAACAGTTTTCTTGTATCTACGAACGCCAGAATGCATAAAATTGACCTAAACGTCTCCTTTTCCTATTCTGAGTCGAATCTGCATGCTTTAAGTGTGTTTGGTGGCTCAGAACCATCAAAAAACGTTGAAATATAGTTCAAATTCAATAAAAATCGACAAAAATACAGTTTCTAGCTAAAATTTGATGGTTTCGTTGCACTTTCCGAGCCCGTAGGGTATCTGATTGGCTTAAAAGTACAAGAAAACACTTCAAAAGTGACGTTTCTGAAGAATTTTAACAGTTTTCTTGTATCTACGAACGCCAGAATGCATAAAATTGACCTAAACGTCTCCTTTTCCTATTCTGAGTCGATTCTGCATGCTTTAAGTGTGTTTGGTGGCTCAGAACCATCAAAAAACGTTGAAATATAGTTCAAATTCAATAAAAATCGACAAAAATACAGTTTCTAGCTAAAATTTGATGGTTTCGTTGCACTTTCCGAGCCCGTAGGGTATCTGATTGGCTTAAAAGTACAAGAAAACACTTCAAACGTGACGTTTCTGAAGAATTTTAACAGTTTTCTTGTATCTACGAACGCCAGAATGCATAAAATTGACCTAAACGTCTCCTTTTCCTATTCTGAGTCGATTCTGCATGCTTTAAGTGTGTTTGGTGGCTCAGAACCATCAAAAAACGTTGAAATATAGTTCAAATTCAATAAAAATCGACAAAAATACAGTTTCTAGCTAAAATTTGATGGTTTCGTTGCACTTTCCGAGCCCGTAGGGTATCTGATTGGCTTAAAAGTACAAGAAAACACTTCAAAAGTGACGTTTCTGAAGAATTTTAACAGTTTTCTTGTATCTACGAACGCCAGAATGCATAAAATTGACCTAAACGTCTCCTTTTCCTATTCTGAGTCGATTCTGCATGCTTTAAGTGTGTTTGGTGGCTCAGAACCATCAAAAAACGTTGAAATATAGTTCAAATGCAATAAAAATCGACAAAAATACAGTTTCTAGCTAAAATTTGATGGTTTCGTTGCACTTTCCGAGCCCGTAGGATATCTGATTGGCTTAAAAGTACAAGAAAACACTTCAAAAGTGACGTTTCTGAAGAATTTTAACAGTTTTCTTGTACCTACGAACGCCAGAATGCATAAAATTGACCTAAACGTCTCCTTTTCCTATTCTGAGTCGATTCTGCATGCTTTAAGTGTGTTTGGTGGCTCAGAACCATCAAAAAACGTTGAAATATAGTTCAAATTCAATAAAAATCGACAAAAATACAGTTTCTAGCTAAAATTTGATGGTTTCGTTCCACTTTCCGAGCCCGTAGGTTATCTGATTGGCTTAAAAGTACAAGAAAACACTTCAAAAGTGACGTTTCTGAAGAATTTTAACAGTTTTCTTGTATCTACGAACGCCAGAATGCATAAAATTGACCTAAACGTCTCCTTTTCCTATTCTGAGTCGATTCTGCATGCTTTAAGTGTGTTTGGTGGCTCAGAACCATCAAAAAACGTTGAAATATAGTTCAAATTCAATAAAAATCGACAAAAATACAGTTTCTAGCTAAAATTTGATGGTTTCGTTGCACTTTCCGAGCCCGTAGGGTATCTGATTGGCTTAAAAGTACAAGAAAACACTTCAAAAGTGACGTTTCTGAAGAATTTTAACAGTTTTCTTGTATCTACGAACGCCAGAATGCATAAAATTGACCTAAACGTCTCCTTTTCCTATTCTGAGTCGATGCTGCATGCTTTAAGTGTGTTTGGTGGCTCAGAACCATCAAAAAACGTTGAAATATAGTTCAAATTCAATAAAAATCGACAAAAATACAGTTTCTAGCTAAAATTTGATGGTTTCGTTGCACTTTCCTAGCCCGTAGGGTATCTGATTGGCTTAAAAGTACAAGAAAACACTTCAAAAATGACGTTTCTGAAGAATTTTAACAGTTTTCTTGTATCTACGAACGCCAGAATGCATAAAATTGACCTAAACGTCTCCTTTTCCTATTCTGAGTCGATTCTGCATGCTTTAAGTGTGTTTGGTGGCTCAGAACCATCAAAAAACGTTGAAATATAGTTCAAATTCAATAAAAATCGACAAAAATACAGTTTCTAGCTAAAATTTGATGGTTTCGTTGCACTTTCCGAGCCCGTAGGGTATCTGATTGGCTTAAAAGTACAAGAAAACGCTTCAAAAGTGACGTTTCTGAAGAATTTTAACAGTTTTCTTGTATCTACGAACGCCAGAATGCATAAAATTGACCTAAACGTCTCCTTTTCCTATTCTGAGTCGATTCTGCATGCTTTAAGTGTGTTTGGTGGCTCAGAACCATCAAAAAACGTTGAAATATAGTTCAAATTCAATAAAAATCGACAAAAATACAGTTTCTAGCTAAAATTTGATGGTTTCGTTGCACTTTCCGAGCCCGTAGGGTATCTGATTGGCTTAAAAGTACAAGAAAACACTTCAAAAGTGACGTTTCTGAAGAATTTTAACAGTTTTCTTGTATCTACGAACGCCAGAATGCATAAAATTGACCTAAACGTCTCCTTTTCCTATTCTGAGTCGATTCTGCATGCTTTAAGTGTGTTTGGTGGCTCAGAACCATCAAAAAACGTTGAAATATAGTTCAAATTCAATAAAAATCGACAAAAATACAGTTTCTAGCTAAAATTTGATGGTTTCGTTGCACTTTCCGAGCCCGTAGGGTATCTGATTGGCTTAAAAGTACAAGAAAACACTTCAAAAGTGACGTTTCTGAAGAATTTTAACAGTTTTCTTGTATCTACGAACGCCAGAATGCATAAAATTGACCTAAACGTCTCCTTTTCCTATTCTGAGTCGATTCTGCATGCTTTAAGTGTGTTTGGTGGCTCAGAACCATCAAAAAACGTTGAAATATAGTTCAAATTCAATAAAAATCGACAAAAATACAGTTTCTAGCTAAAATTTGATGGTTTCGTTGCACTTTCCGAGCCCGTAGGGTATCTGATTGGCTTAAAAGTACAAGAAAACACTTCAAAAGTGACGTTTCTGAAGAATTTTAACAGTTTTCTTGTATCTACGAACGCCAAAATGCATAAAATTGACCTAAACGTCTCCTTTTCCTATTCTGAGTCGATTCTGCATGCTTTAAGTGTGTTTGGTGGCTCAGAACCATCAAAAAACGTTGAAATATAGTTCAAATTCAATAAAAATCGACAAAAATACAGTTTCTAGCTAAAATTTGATGGTTTCGTTGCACTTTCCGAGCCCGTAGGGTATCTGATTGGCTTAAAAGTACAAGAAAACACTTCAAAAGTGACGTTTCTGAAGAATTTTAACAGTTTTCTTGTATCTACGAACGCCAGAATGCATAAAATTGACCTAAACGTCTCCTTTTCCTATTCTGAGTCGATTCTGCATGCTTTAAGTGTGTTTGGTGGCTCAGAACCATCAAAAAACGTTGAAATATAGTTCAAATTCAATAAAAATCGACAAAAATACAGTTTCTAGCTAAAATTTGATGGTTTCGTTGCACTTTCCGAGCCCGTAGGGTATCTGATTGGCTTAAAAGTACAAGAAAACACTTCAAAAGTGACGTTTCTGAAGAATTTTAACAGTTTTCTTGTATCTACGAACGCCAGAATGCATAAAATTGACCTAAACGTCTCCTTTTCCTATTCTGAGTCGATTCTGCATGCTTTAAGTGTGTTTGGTGGCTCAGAACCATCAAAAAACGTTGAAATATAGTTCAAATTCAATAAAAATCGACAAAAATACAGTTTCTAGCTAAAATTTATTGAAACATACTTACTTAATAGACAACAAGTTGTATGTTATAATGGCTTCAACTCCAAGTTTTTTCACCAATCAAGTGGTGTACCACAAGGTTCGGTATTAGGCCCCTTGCTGTTCCTTTTATATGTAAATGACCTAACAAGCCCTATTTGTAACAAAACATTATTGTTCGCTGATGATCTCAAAATATTTCGCACTATCAACTCTGTGAATGATTGCCTTGAATTACAGAAAGATTTGGAAACAATTGCGAATGGTTGTAATGCCAATGGTCTAGAATTAAATACTCTCAAGTGTAAGGTAGTATCATATTCACGTAAGAAAAGTGAGATTCTCTATAATTACATTATATCTGGAAAAATCATCGAGAGAACAGATACTGTAAAAGACCTCGGAGTTCAATTTGATAAGCGACTAACATTTAGTGATCACCTAGATACAATTATTCAAACAAGCTTTAAAATACTCGGCTTTATAGTAAGAACCTGTGTATGCTTTAACAATAACAATACAATTAAAATATTATATACGGCCCTGATTAGAAACAAACTGGAATATTGTTCAATAATTTGGTCTACAAGCTACGTTACACAAAGTATTAGATTAGAAAGTATCCAGCGACGTTTACTTAAATATCTGTATAAAGGAGAATTTGGCAGATTTCCGCACAGAGGATTTGATCAAAACGAGTTATTAACACATTTCAATTTGTCAAAACTTGAAAATCGTAGGAAAATATCAGCAGTACGAATCATGTTTAAACTTCTGCATGGTAAAATTGATTGTCCTGAATTACTTTCTCAAGTATCATTCTATGTCCCCAGAATCCATTCAAGGCAAAATAATATGTTCCTGTGTCCAAAAGCCAAAACTAACGTGTTAATAAATTCACCAATGTACAAAATGATGAAATTAGGTAATGAGTTAGTTGAAATTTGTGATTTGAATATGTGTAGTTTTAATAAATTAACAGAATGCGCAAAGATAATATTTAAGTAACAGGAAGAGTTGTGAATTAGAAAAGAAAAGGATTTATATTAATATCAACTGCTATTTTACTGAATTCTGAATTACGTCTAAGTTATATGTTTGTATACATTTTTTTTTTTTTTATTTCTTTTATTGTTGTTTTTTTTGTTGAGTTAATTTTAAGTTAAGTTAAGTTAAGTTTACTCATCGTTATGTTTAAATATTTATTTTGGATAATTGTCCTATAATTGGAAAATTTTTTCTGTTGGGCAAATATATATATATTATTATTAAAATTTGATGGTTTCGTTGCACTTTCCGAGCCCGTAGGGTATCTGATTGGCTTAAAAGTACAAGAAAACACTTCAAAAGTGACGTTTCTGAAGAATTTTAACAGTTTTCTTGTATCTACGAACGCCAGAATGCATAAAATTGACCTAAACGTCTCCTTTTCCTATTCTGAGTCGATTCTGCATGCTTTAAGTGTGTTTGGTGGCTCAGAACCATCAAAAAACGTTGAAATATAGTTCAAATTCAATAAAAATCGACAAAAATACAGTTTCTAGCTAAAATTTGATGGTTTCGTTGCACTTTCCGAGCCCGTAGGGTATCTGATTGGCTTAAAAGTACAAGAAAACACTTCAAAAGTGACGTTTCTGAAGAATTTTAACAGTTTTCTTGTATCTACGAACGCCAGAATGCATAAAATTGACCTAAACGTCTCCTTTTCCTATTCTGAGTCGATTCTGCATGCTTTAAGTGTGTTTGGTGGCTCAGAACCATCAAAAAACGTTGAAATATAGTTCAAATTCAATAAAAATCGACAAAAATACAGTTTCTAGCTAAAATTTGATGGTTTCGTTGCACTTTCCGAGCCCGTAGGGTATCTGATTGGCTTAAAAGTACAAGAAAACACTTCAAAAGTGACGTTTCTGAAGAATTTTAACAGTTTTCTTGTATCTACGAACGCCAGAATGCATAAAATTGACCTAAACGTCTCCTTTTCCTATTCTGAGTCGATTCTGCATGCTTTAAGTGTGTTTGGTGGCTCAGAACCATCAAAAAACGTTGAAATATAGTTCAAATTCAATAAAAATCGACAAAAATACAGTTTCTAGCTAAAATTTGATGGTTTCGTTGCACTTTCCGAGCCCGTAGGGTATCTGATTGGCTTAAAAGTACAAGAAAACACTTCAAAAGTGACGTTTCTGAAGAATTTTAACAGTTTTCTTGTATCTACGAACGCCAGAATGCATAAAATTGACCTAAACGTCTCCTTTTCCTATTCTGAGTCGATTCTGCATGCTTTAAGTGTGTTTGGTGGCTCAGAACCATCAAAAAACGTTGAAATATAGTTCAAATTCAATAAAAATCGACAAAAATACAGTTTCTAGCTAAAATTTATTGAAACATACTTACTTAATAGACAACAAGTTGTATGTTATAATGGCTTCAACTCCAAGTTTTTTCACCAATCAAGTGGTGTACCACAAGGTTCGGTATTAGGCCCCTTGCTGTTCCTTTTATATGTAAATGACCTAACAAGCCCTATTTGTAACAAAACATTATTGTTCGCTGATGATCTCAAAATATTTCGCACTATCAACTCTGTGAATGATTGCCTTGAATTACAGAAAGATTTGGAAACAATTGCGAATGGTTGTAATGCCAATGGTCTAGAATTAAATACTCTCAAGTGTAAGGTAGTATCATATTCACGTAAGAAAAGTGAGATTCTCTATAATTACATTATATCTGGAAAAATCATCGAGAGAACAGATACTGTAAAAGACCTCGGAGTTCAATTTGATAAGCGACTAACATTTAGTGATCACCTAGATACAATTATTCAAACAAGCTTTAAAATACTCGGCTTTATAGTAAGAACCTGTGTATGCTTTAACAATAACAATACAGTTAAAATATTATATACGGCCCTGATTAGAAACAAACTGGAATATTGTTCAATAATTTGGTCTACAAGCTACGTTACACAAAGTATTAGATTAGAAAGTATCCAGCGACGTTTACTTAAATATCTGTATAAAGGAGAATTTGGCAGATTTCCGCACAGAGGATTTGATCAAAACGAGTTATTAACACATTTCAATTTGTCAAAACTTGAAAATCGTAGGAAAATATCAGCAGTACGAATCATGTTTAAACTTCTGCATGGTAAAATTGATTGTCCTGAATTACTTTCTCAAGTATCATTCTATGTCCCCAGAATCCATTCAAGGCAAAATAATATGTTCCTGTGTCCAAAAGCCAAAACTAACGTGTTAATAAATTCACCAATGTACAAAATGATGAAATTAGGTAATGAGTTAGTTGAAATTTGTGATTTGAATATGTGTAGTTTTAATAAATTAACAGAATGCGCAAAGATAATATTTAAGTAACAGGAAGAGTTGTGAATTAGAAAAGAAAAGGATTTATATTAATATCAACTGCTATTTTACTGAATTCTGAATTACGTCTAAGTTATATGTTTGTATACATTTTTTTTTTTTTTATTTCTTTTATTGTTGTTTTTTTTTGTTGAGTTAATTTTAAGTTAAGTTAAGTTAAGTTTACTCATCGTTATGTTTAAATATTTATTTTGGATAATTGTCCTATAATTGGAAAATTTTTTCTGTTGGGCAAATATATATATATTATTATTAAAATTTGATGGTTTCGTTGCACTTTCCGAGCCCGTAGGGTATCTGATTGGCTTAAAAGTACAAGAAAACACTTCAAAAGTGACGTTTCTGAAGAATTTTAACAGTTTTCTTGTATCTACGAACGCCAGAATGCATAAAATTGACCTAAACGTCTCCTTTTCCTATTCTGAGTCGATTCTGCATGCTTTAAGTGTGTTTGGTGGCTCAGAACCATCAAAAAACGTTGAAATATAGTTCAAATTCAATAAAAATCGACAAAAATACAGTTTCTAGCTAAAATTTGATGGTTTCGTTGCACTTTCCGAGCCCGTAGGGTATCTGATTGGCTTAAAAGTACAAGAAAACACTTCAAAAGTGACGTTTCTGAAGAATTTTAACAGTTTTCTTGTATCTACGAACGCCAGAATGCATAAAATTGACCTAAACGTCTCCTTTTCCTATTCTGAGTCGATTCTGCATGCTTTAAGTGTGTTTGGTGGCTCAGAACCATCAAAAAACGTTGAAATATAGTTCAAATTCAATAAAAATCGACAAAAATACAGTTTCTAGCTAAAATTTGATGGTTTCGTTGCACTTTCCGAGCCCGTAGGGTATCTGATTGGCTCAAGAAAACACTTCAAAAGTGACGTTTCTGAAGAATTTTAACAGTTTTCTTGTATCTACGAACGCCAGAATGCATAAAATTGACCTAAACGTCTCCTTTTCCTATTCTGAGTCGATTCTGCATGCTTTAAGTGTGTTTGGTGGCTCAGAACCATCAAAAAACGTTGAAATATAGTTCAAATTCAATAAAAATCGACAAAAATACAGTTTCTAGCTAAAATTTGATGGTTTCGTTGCACTTTCCGAGCCCGTAGGGTATCTGATTGGCTTAAAAGTACAAGAAAACACTTCAAAAGTGACGTTTCTGAAGAATTTTAACAGTTTTCTTGTATCTACGAACGCCAGAATGCATAAAATTGACCTAAACGTCTCCTTTTCCTATTCTGAGTCGATTCTGCATGCTTTAAGTGTGTTTGGTGGCTCAGAACCATCAAAAAACGTTGAAATATAGTTCAAATTCAATAAAAATCGACAAAAATACAGTTTCTAGCTAAAATTTGATGGTTTCGTTGCACTTTCCGAGCCCGTAGGGTATCTGATTGGCTTAAAAGTACAAGAAAACACTTCAAAAGTGACGTTTCTGAAGAATTTTAACAGTTTTCTTGTATCTACGAACGCCAGAATGCATAAAATTGACCTAAACGTCTCCTTTTCCTATTCTGAGTCGATTCTGCATGCTTTAAGTGTGTTTGGTGGCTCAGAACCATCAAAAAACGTTGAAATATAGTTCAAATTCAATGAAAATCGACAAAAATACAGTTTCTAGCTAAAATTTGATGGTTTCGTTGCACTTTCCGAGCCCGTAGGGTATCTGATTGGCTTAAAAGTACAAGAAAACACTTCAAAAGTGACGTTTCTGAAGAATTTTAACAGTTTTCTTGTATCTACGAACGCCAGAATGCATAAAATTGACCTAAACGTCTCCTTTTCCTATTCTGAGTCGATTCTGCATGCTTTAAGTGTGTTTGGTGGCTCAGAACCATCAAAAAACGTTGAAATATAGTTCAAATTCAATAAAAATCGACAAAAATACAGTTTCTAGCTAAAATTTGATGGTTTCGTTGCACTTTCCGAACCCGTAGGGTATCTGATTGGCTTAAAAGTACAAGAAAACACTTCAAAAGTGACGTTTCTGAAGAATTTTAACAGTTTTCTTGTATCTACGAACGCCAGAATGCATAAAATTGACCTAAACGTCTCCTTTTCCTATTCTGAGTCGATTCTGCATGCTTTAAGTGTGTTTGGTGGCTCAGAACCATCAAAAAACGTTGAAATATAGTTCAAATTCAATAAAAATCGACAAAAATACAGTTTCTAGCTAAAATTTGATGGTTTCGTTGCACTTTCCGAGCCCGTCGGGTATCTGATTGGCTTAAAAGTACAAGAAAACACTTCAAAAGTGACGTTTCTGAAGAATTTTAACAGTTTTCTTGTATCTACGAACGCCAGAATGCATAAAATTGACCTAAACGTCTCCTTTTCCTATTCTGAGTCGATTCTGCATGCTTTAAGTGTGTTTGGTGGCTCAGAACCATCAAAAAACGTTGAAATATAGTTCAAATTCAATAAAAATCGACAAAAATACAGTTTCTAGCTAAAATTTGATGGTTTCGTTGCACTTTCCGAGCCCGTAGGGTATCTGATTGGCTTAAAAGTACAAGAAAACACTTCAAAAGTGACGTTTCTGAAGAATTTTAACAGTTTTCTTGTATCTACGAACGCCAGAATGCATAAAATTGACCTAAACGTCTCCTTTTCCTATTCTGAGTCGATTCTGCATGCTTTAAGTGTGTTTGGTGGCTCAGAACCATCAAAAAACGTTGAAATATAGTTCAAATTCAATAAAAATCGACAAAAATACAGTTTCTAGCTAAAATTTGATGGTTTCGTTGCACTTTCCGAGCCCGTTGGGTATCTGATTGGCTTAAAAGTACAAGAAAACACTTCAAAAGTGACGTTTCTGAAGAATTTTAACAGTTTTCTTGTATCTACGAACTCCAGAATGCATAAAATTGACCTAAACGTCTCCTTTTCCTATTCTGAGTCGATTCTGCATGCTTTAAGTGTGTTTGGTGGCTCAGAACCATCAAAAAACGTTGAAATATAGTTCAAATTCAATAAAAATCGACAAAAATACAGTTTCTAGCTAAAATTTGATGGTTCCGTTGCACTTTCCGAGCCCGTAGGGTATCTGATTGGCTTAAAAGTACAAGAAAACACTTCAAAAGTGACGTTTCTGAAGAATTTTAACAGTTTTCTTGTATCTACGAACGCCAGAATGCATAAAATTGACCTAAACGTCTCCTTTTCCTATTCTGAGTCGATTCTGCATGCTTTAAGTGTGTTTGGTGGCTCAGAACCATCAAAAAACGTTGAAATATAGTTCGAATTCAATAAAAATCGACAAAAATACAGTTTCTAGCTAAAATTTGATGGTTTCGTTGCACTTTCCGAGCCCGTAGGGTATCTGATTGGCTTAAAAGTACAAGAAAACACTTCAAAAGTGACGTTTCTGAAGAATTTTAACAGTTTTCTTGTATCTACGAACGCCAGAATGCATAAAATTGACCTAAACGTCTCCTTTTCGTATTCTGAGTCGATTCTGCATGCTTTAAGTGTGTTTGGTGGCTCAGAACCATCAAAAAACGTTGAAATATAGTTCAAATTCAATAAAAATCGACAAAAATACAGTTTCTAGCTAAAATTTGATGGTTTCGTTGCACTTTCCGAGCCCGTAGGGTATCTGATTGGCTTAAAAGTACAAGAAAACACTTCAAAAGTGACGTTTCTGAAGAATTTTAACAGTTTTCTTGTATCTACGAACGCCAGAATGCATAAAATTGACCTAAACGTCTCCTTTTCCTATTCTGAGTCGATTCTGCATGCTTTAAGTGTGTTTGGTGGCTCAGAACCATCAAAAAACGTTGAAATATAGTTCAAATTCAATAAAAATCGACAAAAATACAGTTTCTAGCTAAAATTTGATGGTTTCGTTGCACTTTCCGAGCCCGTAGGGTATCTGATTGGCTTAAAAGTACAAGAAAACACTTCAAAAGTGACGTTTCTGAAGAATTTTAACAGTTTTCTTGTATCTACGAACGCCAGAATGCATAAAATTGACCTAAACGTCTCCTTTTCCTATTCTGAGTCGATTCTGCATGCTTTAAGTGTGTTTGGTGGCTCAGAACCATCAAAAAACGTTGAAATATAGTTCAAATTCAATAAAAATCGACAAAAATACAGTTTCTAGTTAAATTTGACGGTTTCGTTGCACTTTCCGAGCCCGTAGGGTATCTGATTGGCTTAAAAGTACAAGAAAACACTTCAAAAGTGACGTTTCTGAAGAATTTTAACAGTTTTCTTGTATCTACGAACGCCAGAATGCATAAAATTGACCTAAACGTCTCCTTTTCCTATTCTGAGTCGATTCTGCATGCTTTAAGTGTGTTTGGTGGCTCAGAACCATCAAAAAACGTTGAAATATAGTTCAAATTCAATAAAAATCGACAAAAATACAGTTTCTAGCTAAAATTTGATGGTTTCGTTGCACTTTCCGAGCCCGTAGGGTATCTGATTGGCTTAAAAGTACAAGAAAACACTTCAAAAGTGACGTTTCTGAAGAATTTTAACAGTTTTCTTGTATCTACGAACGCCAGAATGCATAAAATTGACCTAAACGTCTCCTTTTCCTATTCTGAGTCGATTCTGCATGCTTTAAGTGTGTTTGGTGGCTCAGAACCATCAAAAAACGTTGAAATATAGTTCAAATTCAATAAAAATCGACAAAAATACAGTTTCTAGCTAAAATTTGATGGTTTCGTTGCACTTTCCGAGCCCGTAGGGTATCTGATTGGCTTAAAAGTACAAGAAAACACTTCAAAAGTGACGTTTCTGAAGATTTTTAACAGTTTTCTTGTATCTACGAACGCCAGAATGCATAAAATTGACCTAAACGTCTCCTTTTCCTATTCTGAGTCGATTCTGCATGCTTTAAGTGTGTTTGGTGGCTCAGAACCATCAAAAAACGTTGAAATGTAGTTCAAATTCAATAAAAATCGACAAAAATACAGTTTCTAGCTAAAATTTGATGGTTCCGTTGCACTTTCCGAGCCCGTAGGGTATCTGATTGGCTTAAAAGTACAAGAAAACACTTCAAAAGTGACGCTTCTGAAGAATTTTAACAGTTTTCTTGGATCTACGATCGCCAGAATGCATAAAATTGACCTAAACGTCTCCTTTTCCTATTCTGAGTCGATTCTGCATGCTTTAAGTGTGTTTGGTGGCTCAGAACCATCAAAAAACGTTGAAATATAGTTCGAATTCAATAAAAATCGACAAAAATACAGTTTCTAGCTAAAATTTGATGGTTTCGTTGCACTTTCCGAGCCCGTAGGGTATCTGATTGGCTTAAAAGTACAAGAAAACACTTCAAAAGTGACGTTTCTGAAGAATTTTAACAGTTTTCTTGTATCTACGAACGCCAGAATGCATAAAATTGACCTAAACGTCTCCTTTTCCTATTCTGAGTCGATTCTGCATGCTTTAAGTGTGTTTGGTGGCTCAGAACCATCAAAAAACGTTGAAATATAGTTCAAATTCAATAAAAATCGACAAAAATACAGTTTCTAGCTAAAATTTGATGGTTTCGTTGCACTTTCCGAGCCCGTAGGGTATCTGATTGGCTTAAAAGTACAAGAAAACAATTCAAAAGTGACGTTTCTGAAGAATTTTAACAGTTTTCTTGTATCTACGAACGCCAGAATGCATAAAATTGACCTAAACGTCTCCTTTTCCTATTCTGAGTCGATTCTGCATGCTTTAAGTGTGTTTGGTGGCTCAGAACCATCAAAAAACGTTGAAATATAGTTCAAATTCAATAAAAATCGACAAAAATACAGTTTCTAGCTAAAATTTGATGGTTTCGTTGCACTTTCCGAGCCCGTAGGGTATCTGATTGGCTTAAAAGTACAAGAAAACACTTCAAAAGTGACGTTTCTGAAGAATTTTAACAGTTTTCTTGTATCTACGAACGCCAGAATGCATAAAATTGACCTAAACGTCTCCTTTTCCTATTCTGAGTCGATTCTGCATGCTTTAAGTGTGTTTGGTGGCTCAGAACCATCAAAAAACGTTGAAATATAGTTCAAATTCAATAAAAATCGACAAAAATACAGTTTCTAGCTAAAATTTGATGGTTTCGTTGCACTTTCCGAGCCCGTAGGGTATCTGATTGGCTTAAAGGTACAAGAAAACACTTCAAAAGTGACGTTTCTGAAGAATTTTAACAGTTTTCTTGTATCTACGAACGCCAGAATGCATAAAATTGACCTAAACGTCTCCTTTTCCTACTCTGAGTCGATTCTGCATGCTTTAAGTGTGTTTGGTGGCTCAGAACCATCAAAAAACGTTGAAATATAGTTCAAATTCAATAAAAATCGACAAAAATACAGTTTCTAGCTAAAATTTGATGGTTTCGTTGCACTTTCCGAGCCCGTAGGGTATCTGATTGGCTTAAAAGTACAAGAAAACACTTCAAAAGTGACGTTTCTGAAGAATTTTTTCAGTTTTCTTGTATCTACGAACGCCAGAATGCATAAAATTGACCTAAACGTCTCCTTTTCCTATTCTGAGTCGATTCTGCATGCTTTAAGTGTGTTTGGTGGCTCAGAACCATCAAAAAACGTTGAAATATAGTTCAAATTCAATAAAAATTGACAAAAATACAGTTTCTAGCTAAAATTTGATGGTTTCTTTGCACTTTCCGAGCCCGTAGGGTATCTGATTGGCTTAAAAGTACAAGAAAACACTTCAAAAGTGACGTTTCTGAAGAATTTTAACAGTTTTCTTGTATCTACGAACGCCAGAATGCATAAAATTGACCTAAACGTCTCCTTTTCCTATTCTGAGTCGATTCTGCATGCTTTAAGTGTGTTTGGTGGCTCAGAACCATCAAAAAACGTTGAAATATAGTTCAAATTCAATAAAAATCGACAAAAATACAGTTTCTAGCTAAAATTTGATGGTTTCGTTGCACTTTCCGAGCCCGTAGGGTATCTGATTGGCTTAAAAGTACAAGAAAACACTTCAAAAGTGACGTTTCTGAAGAATTTTAACAGTTTTCTTGTATCTACGAACGCCAGAATGCATAAAATTGACCTACACGTCTCCTTTTCCTATTCTGAGTCGATTCTGCATGCTTTAAGTGTGTTTGGTGGCTCAGAACCATCAAAAAACGTTGAAATATAGTTCCAATTCAATAAAAATCGACAAAAATACAGTTTCTAGCTAAAATTTGATGGTTTCGTTGCACTTTCCGAGCCCGTAGGGTATCTGATTGGCTTAAAAGTACAAGAAAACACTTCAAAAGTGACGTTTCTGAAGAATTTTAACAGTTTTCTTGTGTCTACGAACGCCAGAATGCATAAAATTGACCTAAACGTCTCCTTTTCCTATTCTGAGTCGATTCTGCATGCTTTAAGTGTGTTTGGTGGCTCAGAACCATCAAAAAACGTTGAAATATAGTTCAAATTCAATAAAAATCGACAAAAATACAGTTTCTAGCTAAAATTTGATGGTTTCGTTGCACTTTCCGAGCCCGTAGGGTATCTGATTGGCTTAAAAGTACAAGAAAACACTTCAAAAGTGACGTTTCTGAAGAATTTTAACAGTTTTCTTGTATCTACGAACGCCAGAATGCATAAAATTGACCTAAACGTCTCCTTTTCCTATTCTGAGTCGATTCTGCATGCTTTAAGTGTGTTTGGTGGCTCAGAACCATCAAAAAACGTTGAAATATAGTTCAAATTCAATAAAAATCGACAAAAATACAGTTTCTAGCTAAAATTTGATGGTTTCGTTGCACTTTCCGAGCCCGTAGGGTATCTGATTGGCTTAAAAGTACAAGAAAACACTTCAAAAGTGACGATTTCTGAAGAATTTTAACAGTTTTCTTGTATCTACGAACGCCAGAATGCATAAAATTGACCTAAACGTCTCCTTTTCCTATTCTGAGTCGATTCTGCATGCTTTAAGTGTGTTTGGTGGCTCAGAACCATCAAAAAACGTTGAAATATAGTTCAAATTCAATAAAAATCGACAAAAATACAGTTTCTAGCTAAAATTTGATGGTTTCGTTGCACTTTCCGAGCCCGTAGGGTATCTGATTGGCTTAAAAGTACAAGAAAACACTTCAAAAGTGACGTTTCTGAAGAATTTTAACAGTTTTCTTGTATCTACGAACGCCAGAATGCATAAAATTGACCTAAACGTCTCCTTTTCCTATTCTGAGTCGATTCTGCATGCTTTAAGTGTGTTTGGTGGCTCAGAACCATCAAAAAACGTTGAAATATAGTTCAAATTCAATAAAAATCGACAAAAATACAGTTTCTAGCTAAAATTTGATGGTTTCGTTGCACTTTCCGAGCCCATAGGGTATCTGATTGGCTTAAAAGTACAAGAAAACACTTCAAAAGTGACGTTTCTGAAGAATTTTAACAGTTTTCTTGTATCTACGAAAGCCAGAATGCATAAAATTGACCTAAACGTCTCCTTTTCCTATTCTGAGTCGATTCTGCATGCTTTAAGTGTGTTTGGTGGCTCAGAACCATCAAAAAACGTTGAAATATAGTTCAAATTCAATAAAAATCGACAAAAATACAGTTTCTAGCTAAAATTTGATGGTTTCGTTGCACTTTCCGAGCCCGTAGGGTATCTGATTGGCTTAAAAGTACAAGAAAACACTTCAAAAGTGACGTTTCTGAAGAATTTTAACAGTTTTCTTGTATCTACGAACGCCAGAATGCATAAAATTGACCTAAACGTCTCCTTTTCCTATTCTGAGTCGATTCTGCATGCTTTAAATGTGTTTGGTGGCTCAGAACCATCAAAAAACGTTGAAATATAGTTCAAATTCAATAAAAATCGACAAAAATACAGTTTCTAGCTAAAATTTGATGGTTTCGTTGCACTTTCCGAGCCCGTAGGGTATCTGATTGGCTTAAAAGTACAAGAAAACACTTCAAAAGTGACGTTTCTGAAGAATTTTAACAGTTTTCTTGTATCTACGAACGCCAGAATGCATAAAATTGACCTAAACGTCTCCTTTTCCTATTCTGAGTCGATTCTGCATGCTTTAAGTGTGTTTGGTGGCTCAGAACCATCAAAAAACGTTGAAATATAGTTCAAATTCAATAAAAATCGACAAAAATACAGTTTCTAGCTAAAATTTGATGGTTTCGTTGCACTTTCCGAGCCCGTAGGGTATCTGATTGGCTTAAAAGTACAAGAAAACACTTCAAAAGTGACGTTTCTGAAGAATTTTAACAGTTTTCTTGTATCTACGAACGCCAGAATGCATAAAATTGACCTAAACGTCTCCTTTTCCTATTCTGAGTCGATTCTGCATGCTTTAAGTGTGTTTGGTGGCTCAGAACCATCAAAAAACGTTGAAATATAGTTCAAATTCAATAAAAATCGACAAAAATACAGTTTCTAGCTAAAATTTGATGGTTTCGTTGCACTTTCCGAGCCCGTAGGGTATCTGATTGGCTTAAAAGTACAAGAAAACACTTCAAAAGTGACGTTTCTGAAGAATTTTAACAGTTTTCTTGTATCTACGAACGCCAGAATGCATAAAATTGACCTAAACGTCTCCTTTTCCTATTCTGAGTCGATTCTGCATGCTTTAAGTGTGTTTGGTGGCTCAGAACCATCAAAAAACGTTGAAATATAGTTCAAATTCAATAAAAATCGACAAAAATACAGTTTCTAGCTAAAATTTGATGGTTTCGTTGCACTTTCCGAGCCCGTAGGGTATCTGATTGGCTTAAAAGTACAAGAAAACACTTCAAAAGTGACGTTTCTGAAGAATTTTAACAGTTTTCTTGTATCTACGAACGCCAGAATGCATAAAATTGACCTAAACGTCTCCTTTTCCTATTCTGAGTCGATTCTGCATGCTTTAAGTGTGTTTGGTGGCTCAGAACCATCAAAAAACGTTGAAATATAGTTCAAATTTAATAAAAATCGACAAAAATACAGTTTCTAGCTAAAATTTGATGGTTTCGTTGCACTTTCCGAGCCCGTAGGGTATCTGATTGGCTTAAAAGTACAAGAAAACACTTCAAAAGTGACGTTTCTGAAGAATTTTAACAGTTTTCTTGTATCTACGAACGCCAGAATGCATAAAATTGACCTAAACGTCTCCTTTTCCTATTCTGAGTCGATTCTGCATGCTTTAAGTGTGTTTGGTGGCTCAGAACCATCAAAAAACGTTGAAATATAGTTCAAATTCAATAAAAATCGACAAAAATACAGTTTCTAGCTAAAATTTGATGGTTTCGTTGCACTTTCCGAGCCCGTAGGGTATCTGATTGGCTTAAAAGTACAAGAAAACACTTCAAAAGTGACGTTTCTGAAGAATTTTAACAGTTTTCTTGTATCTACGAACGCCAGAATGCATAAAATTGACCTAAACGTCTCCTTTTCCTATTCTGAGTCGATTCTGCATGCTTTAAGTGTGTTTGGTGGCTCAGAACCATCAAAAAACGTTGAAATATAGTTCAAATTCAATAAAAATCGACAAAAATACAGTTTCTAGCTAAAATTTGATGGTTTCGTTGCACTTTCCGAGCCCGTAGGGTATCTGATTGGCTTAAAAGTACAAGAAAACACTTCAAAAGTGACGTTTCTGAAGAATTTTAACAGTTTTCTTGTACCTACGAACGCCAGAATGCATAAAATTGACCTAAACGTCTCCTTTTCCTATTCTGAGTCGATTCTGCATGCTTTAAGTGTGTTTGGTGGCTCAGAACCATCAAAAAACGTTGAAATATAGTTCAAATTCAATAAAAATCGACAAAAATACAGTTTCTAGCTAAAATTTGATGGTTTCGTTGCACTTTCCGAGCCCGTAGGGTATCTGATTGGCTTAAAAGTACAAGAAAACACTTCAAAAGTGACGTTTCTGAAGAATTTTAACAGTTTTCTTGTATCTACGAACGCCAGAATGCATAAAATTGACCTAAACGTCCCCTTTTCCTATTCTGAGTCGATTCTGCATGCTTTAAGTGTGTTTGGTGGCTCAGAACCATCAAAAAACGTTGAAATATAGTTCAAATTCAATAAAAATCGACAAAAATACAGTTTCTAGCTAAAATTTGATGGTTTCGTTGCACTTTCCGAGCCCGTAGGGTATCTGATTGGCTTAAAAGTACAAGAAAACACTTCAAAAGTGACGTTTCTGAAGAATTTTAACAGTTTTCTTGTATCTACGAACGCCAGAATGCATAAAATTGACCTAAACGTCTCCTTTTCCTATTCTGAGTCGATTCTGCATGCTTTAAGTGTGTTTGGTGGCTCAGAACCATCAAAAAACGTTGAAATATAGTTCAAATTCAATAAAAATCGACAAAAATACAGTTTCTAGCTAAAATTTGATGGTTTCGTTGCACTTTCCGAGCCCGTAGGGTATCTGATTGGCTTAAAAGTACAAGAAAACACTTCAAAAGTGACGTTTCTGAAGAATTTTAACAGTTTTCTTGTATCTACGAACGCCAGAATGCATAAAATTGACCTAAACGTCTCCTTTTCCTATTCTGAGTCGATTCTGCATGCTTTAAGTGTGTTTGGTGGCTCAGAACCATCAAAAAACGTTGAAATATAGTTCAAATTCAATAAAAATCGACAAAAATACAGTTTCTAGCTAAAATTTGATGGTTTCGTTGCACTTTCCGAGCCCGTAGGGTATCTGATTGGCTTAAAAGTACAAGAAAACACTTCAAAAGTGACGTTTCTGAAGAATTTTAACAGTTTTCTTGTATCTACGAACGCCAGAATGCATAAAATTGACCTAAACGTCTCCATTTCCTATTCTGAGTCGATTCTGCATGCTTTAAGTGTGTTTGGTGGCTCAGAACCATCAAAAAACGTTGAAATATAGTTCAAATTCAATAAAAATCGACAAAAATACAGTTTCTAGCTAAAATTTGATGGTTTCGTTGCACTTTCCGAGCCCGTTGGGTATCTGATTGGCTTAAAAGTACAAGAAAACACTTCAAAAGTGACGTTTCTGAAGAATTTTAACAGTTTTCTTGTATCTACGAACGCCAGAATGCATAAAATTGACCTAAACGTCTCCTTTTCCTATTCTGAGACGATTCTGCATGCTTTAAGTGTGTTTGGTGGCTCAGAACCATCAAAAAACGTTGAAATATAGTTCAAATTCAATAAAAATCGACAAAAATACAGTTTCTAGCTAAAATTTGATGGTTTCGTTGCACTTTCCGAGCCCGTAGGGTATCTGATTGGCTTAAAAGTACAAGAAAACACTTCAAAAGTGACGTTTCTGAAGAATTTTAACAGTTTTCTTGTATCTACGAACGCCAGAATGCATAAAATTGACCTAAACGTCTCCTTTTCCTATTCTGAGTCGATTCTGCATGCTTTAAGTGTGTTTGGTGGCTCAGAACCATCAAAAAACGTTGAAATATAGTTCAAATTCAATAAAAATCGACAAAAATACAGTTTCTAGCTAAAATTTGATGGTTTCGTTGCACTTTCCGAGCCCGTAGGGTATCTGATTGGCTTAAAAGTACAAGAAAACACTTCAAAAGTGACGTTTCTGAAGAATTTTAACAGTTTTCTTGTATCTACGAACGCCAGAATGCATAAAATTGACCTAAACGTCTCCTTTTCCTATTCTGAGTCGATTCTGCATGCTTTAAGTGTGTTTGGTGGCTCAGAACCATCAAAAAACGTTGAAATATAGTTCAAATTCAATAAAAATCGACAAAAATACAGTTTCTAGCTAAAATTTGATGGTTTCGTTGCACTTTCCGAGCCCGTAGGGTATCTGATTGGCTTAAAAGTACAAGAAAACACTTCAAAAGTGACGTTTCTGAAGAATTTTAACAGTTTTCTTGTATCTACGAACGCCAGAATGCATAAAATTGACCTAAACGTCTCCTTTTCCTATTCTGAGTCGATTCTGCATGCTTTAAGTGTGTTTGGTGGCTCAGAACCATCAAAAAACGTTGAAATATAGTTCAAATTCAATAAAAATCGACAAAAATACAGTTTCTAGCTAAAATTTGATGGTTTCGTTGCACTTTCCGAGCCCGTTGGGTATCTGATTGGCTTAAAAGTACAAGAAAACACTTCAAAAGTGACGTTTCTGAAGAATTTTAACAGTTTTCTTGTATCTACGAACGCCAGAATGCATAAAATTGACCTAAACGTCTCCTTTTCCTATTCTGAGACGATTCTGCATGCTTTAAGTGTGTTTGGTGGCTCAGAACCATCAAAAAACGTTGAAATATAGTTCAAATTCAATAAAAATCGACAAAAATACAGTTTCTAGCTAAAATTTGATGGTTTCGTTGCACTTTCCGAGCCCGTAGGGTATCTGATTGGCTTAAAAGTACAAGAAAACACTTCAAAAGTGACGTTTCTGAAGAATTTTATCAGTTTTCTTGTATCTACGAACGCCAGAATGCATAAAATTGACCTAAACGTCTCCTTTTCCTATTCTGAGTCGATTCTGCATGCTTTAAGTGTGTTTGGTGGCTCAGAACCATCAAAAAACGTTGAAATATAGTTCAAATTCAATAAAAATCGACAAAAATACAGTTTCTAGCTAAAATTTGATGGTTTCGTTGCACTTTCCGAGCCCGTAGGGTATCTGATTGGCTTAAAAGTACAAGAAAACACTTCAAAAGTGACGTTTCTGAAGAATTTTAACAGTTTTCTTGTATCTATGAACGCCAGAATGCATAAAATTGACCTAAACGTCTCCTTTTCCTATTCTGAGTCGATTCTGCATGCTTTAAGTGTGTTTGGTGGCTCAGAACCATCAAAAAACGTTGAAATATAGTTCAAATTCAATAAAAATCGACAAAAATACAGTTTCTAGCTAAAATTTGATGGTTTCGTTGCACTTTCCGAGCCCGTAGGGTATCTGATTGGCTTAAAAGTACAAGAAAACACTTCAAAAGTGACGTTTCTGAAGAATTTTAACAGTTTTCTTGTATCTACGAACGCCAGAATGCATAAAATTGACCTAAACGTCTCCTTTTCCTATTCTGAGTCGATTCTGCATGCTTTAAGTGTGTTTGGTGGCTCAGAACCATCAAAAAACGTTGAAATATAGATCAAATTCAATAAAAATCGACAAAAATACAGTTTCTAGCTAAAATTTGATGGTTTCGTTGCACTTTCCGAGCCCGTAGGGTATCTGATTGGCTTAAAAGTACAAGAAAACACTTCAAAAGTGACGTTTCTGAAGAATTTTAACAGTTTTCTTGTATCTACGAACGCCAGAATGCATAAAATTGACCTAAACGTCTCCTTTTCCTATTCTGAGTCGATTCTGCATGCTTTAAGTGTGTTTGGTGGCTCAGAACCAACAAAAAACGTTGAAATATAGTTCAAATTCAATAAAAATCGACAAAAATACAGTTTCTAGCTAAAATTTGATGGTTTCGTTGCACTTTCCGAGCCCGTTGGGTTTCTGATTGGCTTAAAAGTACAAGAAAACACTTGAAAAGTGACGTTTCTGAAGAATTTTAACAGTTTTCTTGTATCTACGAACGCCAGAATGCATAAAATTGACCTAAACGTCTCCTTTTCCTATTCTGAGTCGATTCTGCATGCTTTAAGTGTGTTTGGTGGCTCAGAACCATCAAAAAACGTTGAAATATAGTTCAAATTCAATAAAAATCGACAAAAATACAGTTTCTAGCTAAAATTTGATGGTTTCGTTGCACTTTCCGAGCCCGTAGGGTATCTGATTGGCTTAAAAGTACAAGAAAACACTTCAAAAGTGACGTTTCTGAAGAATTTTAACAGTTTTCTTGTATCTACGAACGCCAGAATGCATAAAATTGACCTAAACGTCTCCTTTTCCTATTCTGAGTCGATTCTGCATGCTTTAAGTGTGTTTGGTGGCTCAGAACCATCAAAAAACGTTGAAATATAGTTCAAATTCAATAAAAATCGACAAAAATACAGTTTCTAGCTAAAATTTGATGGTTTCGTTGCACTTTCCGAGCCCGTAGGGTATCTGATTGGCTTAAAAGTACAAGAAAACACTTCAAAAGTGACGTTTCTGAAGAATTTTAACAGTTTTCTTGTATCTACGAACGCCAGAATGCATAAAATTGACCTAAACGTCTCCTTTTCCTATTCTGAGTCGATTCTGCATGCTTTAAGTGTGTTTGGTGGCTCAGAACCATCAAAAAACGTTGAAATATAGTTCAAATTCAATAAAAATCGACAAAAATACAGTTTCTAGCTAAAATTTGATGGTTTCGTTGCACTTTCCGAGCCCGTAGGGTATCTGATTGGCTTAAAAGTACAAGAAAACACTTCAAAAGTGACGTTTCTGAAGAATTTTAACAGTTTTCTTGTATCTACGAACGCCAGAATGCATAAAATTGACCTAAACGTCTCCTTTTCCTATTCTGAGTCGATTCTGCATGCTTTAAGTGTGTTTGGTGGCTCAGAACCATCAAAAAACGTTGAAATATTGTTCAAATTCAATAAAAATCGACAAAAATACAGTTTCTAGCTAAAATTTGATGGTTTCGTTGCACTTTCCGAGCCCGTAGGGTATCTGATTGGCTTAAAAGTACAAGAAAACATTTCAAAAGTGACGTTTCTGAAGAATTTTAACAGTTTTCTTGTATCTACGAACGCCAGAATGCATAAAATTGACCTAAACGTCTCCTTTTCCTATTCTGAGTCGATTCTGCATGCTTTAAGTGTGTTTGGTGGCTCAGAACCATCAAAAAACGTTGAAATATAGTACAAATTCAATAAAAATCGACAAAAATACAGTTTCTAGCTAAAATTTGATGGTTTCGTTGCACTTTCCGAGCCCGTAGGGTATCTGATTGGCTTAAAAGTACAAGAAAACACTTCAAAAGTGACGTTTCTGAAGAATTTTAACAGTTTTCTTGTATCTACGAACGCCAGAATGCATAAAATTGACCTAAACGTCTCCTTTTCCTATTCTGAGTCGATTCTGCATGCTTTAAGTGTGTTTGGTGGCTCAGAACCATCAAAAAACGTTGAAATATAGTTCAAATTCAATAAAAATCGACAAAAATACAGTTTCTAGCTAAAATTTGATGGTTTCGTTGCACTTTCCGAGCCCGTAGGGTATCTGATTGGCTTAAAAGTACAAGAAAACACTTCAAAAGTGACGTTTCTGAAGAATTTTAACAGTTTTCTTGTATCTACGAACGCCAGAATGCAAAAAATTGACCTAAACGTCTCCTTTTCCTATTCTGAGTCGATTCTGCATGCTTTAAATGTGTTTGGTGGCTCAGAACCATCAAAAAACGTTGAAATATAGTTCAAATTCAATAAAAATCGACAAAAATACAGTTTCTAGCTAAAATTTGATGGTTTCTGTAGTGTAGTGTAAGCGCGGCTTTACGAGAAAAAAGAGGTAAAGCCAGCTTTAGCTATAAGTAGAAGAATGAGGTTAGGTTTAAGACCTGTACGCTTGAATGTATGCAGAGTCGTAGAATAAACAACTTTAAACAAATAGAGATTTCCTATAAAAGTTAATATACAACATTGGCGACGAGGAAAATCGGAGAAAATAGAAAAAACGCGGCAGAAGACGGGTAAATCCAAAAACAATCATTGTGTTACACGTGGTGACGCAACAAGAAGATGACGCTGATCGGCTCTATCGATAGTTTTGATCCAAAAGTGGACAATTGGACATTGTACCAAGAGCAGCTGGAGGAATTTTTTAACGTAAATGGAATAGTAGACACCCCAGCAACAGAGGGTCAAACAGAGTCAAAGAAAAGAGTGCCAGCTTTATTGAGCCTGATAGGAAAAGAAACCTACAAAACTCTACGAGATCTCTGCACACCGGCGTTACCAAAGGATAAAACCTATGAAGAATTGTGTACTCTACTAAAGAAACAATTTTCACCCAGTACATGTATTTTCAGGGAAAGAATTGAGTTCTACGAAGCACAACAACAAGACAATGAAACGGTAAAAGAATGGTACGCTAGAATACACAACCTAGCGGGAAACTGCGAGTTTGGAAACGAGCTCACGTTTGTGCTAAAGGACAAATTCATCTGTGCTATGAAAAGGAGTGTCATCCGAGACAGATTGTGTGAAGAGTCCCCAACCACAACATTACAGAAACTAGTGGAAATTGCACAAGCAAGAGAAGCAGCTCTACAAAGCCAGAGTGACTCCGTCAACACAATAAGAAGGATGCCACAGACCAAAAAGGATACACAACAGGAAGGGAAATCTCAAACAAACAATAATGAGGCAAGAACATCTAAGAACACATTCCAGCCATTCCAGAGAGGGAAGTGGAACTGCAGGCGATGTGCAGGAACCCATACTGGCCAACAGGTGTGTAAATACAGAAATTACACATGCAACATTTGTAAAAAGGTGGGACATTTAGCAAAGGCATGTTTCAATAAAAATAAACAAAATTTGGTAGAAACAGGCGTAAATAGCATTAGTTTTGTTAATAACAGCCCAGTTTATTGTAACGTCAATATTAGTGATAAGGAAATACAAATGTTAGTAGATAGTGGCGCATGTACATCAATAATTTCAGAAAAAGATTTTAAATCTTATTGGCCAAGTGCCAAGTTAAAATATAATAATAGGCAGTTAAAAACATATTCAGGGCAGCCAATAAAAGTTTTGGGTACTTTCAACGCATGTATACAGTACAAAAATGTAAAATGTGAAAATTTCGTTTTTTTCGTTATCGACAAAAGAGACGGTAAACAAAGTATGCTAGGGAGAGATTTTTTAAACAAATTTAAATTCGAATTAGTTTCAGAATTTGACGAAAAAAATGAAGTCTTATCGGTTAGCGAAACTAATATTGTTAACGAATTCCAGGAGGTTTTTTCAGACGGATTAGGTTGTTTCAAACAACACACATTCACGTTAAAATTGAAAGACCAATTCCGGCCTATTTTCCTTAAACCCCGCACCGTTCCTCTTGCATACAAAGAAAAAGTCGAAACAGAATTGAATCGTTTGGAAAAAGAAGGTGTTATTGAGCCGATTGAATCCAGTGAATGGGCCACGCCATTGGTACCAGTGATGAAAAAGGATGGAACCCTTAGATTGTGTGGCGATTACCGAATCACAGCAAATAAATGGTTCGAAGAGGTCAAATACCCTTTACCAACACTCGAAGAAATGTTTTCAAAGTTAAACGGAGGCGAGTCGTTTTCTAGAATTGATCTCAGCAACGCGTATAACCAGTTGGTGGTAGACGAGGAAACGTCAAAAATACTCACTTGGAACACACACAAAGGTTTATACCGGGTGAAACGGATCCCATTTGGAATAACGCCCGCCAGTGCGATTTTCCAAAGAACCTTAGAACAAGTCCTTCAAGGCATAGATAGAGCAGCAAACTTTATGGATGATATTATCATCACGGGAAACTCAAGGGTGGAACACATAGATACTTTACGCAAGGTGTTTCAACGACTAAAAGATGCGGGATTAAAAGTTAAATTGTCGAAATGTACATTTTTTGAGGAAGAATCAACATTTTTAGGTCTAAGAGTTACCAAGGAAGGTCTAAGAAAAGACAGTGAAAAAGTCAAGGCGATACTAGATGCCCCAACACCGCAAACAATGACACAGGTTCAAAGTTTTGCAGGAATGGTCAACTATTATAGCAAGTTCGTACCAAAATTAGCGATATTAATGAAACCTATGTATAATCTGCTAAAAAAGAACGTACAATTTCGCTGGTCCGCGGAATGTAGTCTAGCTTTTAGGGAAATAAAAGCGATAATCGCGTCAGACGAAGTGTTAACGCATTTCGACCCCACTCTACCAATAGTACTCACAACCGACGCATCAAAGGACGGTATTGCGGCCGTATTATCACACCAAATAGATACTGGTCGAAAAAAACCGATTGTTTTCATCTCAAGAACGCTAAGCAAAGCAGAAAGCAACTACGCCGTAATCGACAAAGAAGCTTTGGCGATTTATTGGGCTACTAAAAAATTAGCATATTATCTGATGGGAAACAAGTTTGTCATAGAAACTGACCACAAACCATTAGTATCAGTCTTCGCGATGAACAAGAGAATTTCTCAGTCCTACTCAAGTAGAATGCAAAGATGGATGCTACATTTGGCAGGTTTCAGCTATGACATTAAATACATAAAAGGGCAAGAAAATCATGTCGCGGACATGTTGTCAAGGCATCCGCTACAGACAACTGTAGAAGAAGAAAATCAGGAAGAGTCAAGCAACCAGTTGAACCTGATTGTGACAGAAGGGATTCCAATAGATTCAAAAAGAATTGGTATAGAAACTAGAAGGGACCCCGTCCTGGCGAAGGTCCTAGAATATGTCACAAACGGATGGCCGACGAGCGTAAAAGAGGACAATATGAAACATTTCACATGTAGAAAAACAGAAATCACATGCGAACAAGGATGCTTATTATGGGGTTATCGGGTGATAATACCAAGTAAATTACGAAAAAGACTCCTCGACGAGCTCCATGGGGCACATTTAGGCATTGTAAAAATGAAAGCAATCGCAAGATCGTATTTCTGGTGGCCAAAATTAGACGAAGACATAGAAAAGGTAGCGAAGTCATGTAGGGCGTGCATCATGACGTCTGATGATCCCCAAAAGGCGATTCCAACGCCATGGAACAAAGCTACAAGACCCTGGCAACGTGTGCACATCGACTATTTAGGCCCGATAAACGGTAAATATTATTTTCTAATGCTGGACGCATTCAGCAAATGGCCAGAAATATACGAAGTTCCAAACATAACTGCGGATACAACAATACGCAAACTAAGAGAGACATTCTGCAGATGGGGAATTCCGGAGTTAATAGTCTCAGACAACGGAACGCAACTAGTTTCACGAGATTGCGAACAATTTTTACGAAATAATGGAGTACACCATGTAACCATAGCACCGTATCATCCGGCATCAAATGGTGCAGCAGAGAACGCAGTGAAATCGTTTAAAAGAGGGCTGAAAACCGCTCTTTTTGACAAACGAAATAAGAACACCCGCACCGACATTCTCGTAAGCCGATATCTAATTCATTATAGGAACGCAAAACACGCCACAACGAATGAAACTCCTGCTTTCCGGATGCTGAATAGAAACATCAGAACTTTATTCAATTTGATTAAACCGCAGGAAGAGAGAATAAGTTACGACACGCGGAAAACACCAAGAACAACGAAATTTCAAATAGGCGAAGTAGTGGCAATCAGAGATTATAAAGATACCAACAAAAAGGCGTGGATGGAAGCCAAAGTTACTCAGACAATTGGCCAAAAAATGTTTTTGTGCAAAATCATCGGAAACGGGAGGGTAACAAAACGACATGTGCATCAAATGAAAACAATCATACCGACAGACACAGAATCTGACGATAAAGGAACAGAAAAAATTATAAGAAAGGCATTAACAACGTCAAAGGTTCCAGCAATTATATCAGACAAGGAAACAGTAAAGGAGACCACGAGCTCTACTAACGTCGAGACACGCCATAACCCAACACAACCAGATCCCTGTATCCCAAACGAGTCAATCCCTGAAACATCTGGTCAGCACGTGAACGCGGAATCTAATCAAAAGAGTAACCGACCTATCCGAACGAAAAAACCCCCATCACGAGGGCAGGCAAATGAATGGATAAGGTATTAATTAGGAAACATGTAGGTTGACTAAGGGGGGAGATATGTAGTGTAGTGTAAGCGCGGCTTTACGAGAAAAAGGAGGTAAAGCCAGCTTTAGCGATAAGTAGAAGAATGAGGTTAGGTTTAAGACCTGTACGCTTGAATGTATGCAGAGTCGTAGAATAAACAACTTTAAACAAATAGAGATTTCCTATAAAAGTTAATATACAACAGTTTCGTTGCACTTTCCGAGCCCGTAGGGTATCTGATTGGCTTAAAAGTACAAGAAAACACTTCAAAAGTGACGTTTCTGAAGAATTTTAACAGTTTTCTTGTATCTACGAACGCCAGAATGCATAAAATTGACCTAAACGTCTCCTTTTCCTATTCTGAGTCGATTCTGCATGCTTTAAGTGTGTTTGGTGGCTCAGAACCATCAAAAAACGTTGAAATATAGTTCAAATTCAATAAAAATCGACAAAAATACAGTTTCTAGCTAAAATTTGATGGTTTCGTTGCACTTTCCGAGCCCGTAGGGTATCTGATTGGCTTAAAAGTACAAGAAAACACTTCAAAAGTGACGTTTCTGAAGAATTTTAACAGTTTTCTTGTATCTACGAACGCCAGAATGCATAAAATTGACCTAAACGTCTCCTTTTCCTATTCTGAGTCGATTCTGCATGCTTTAAGTGTGTTTGGTGGCTCAGAACCATCAAAAAACGTTGAAATATAGTTCAAATTCAATAAAAATCGACAAAAATACAGTTTCTAGCTAAAATTTGATGGTTTCGTTGCACTTTCCGAGCCCGTAGGGTATCTGATTGGCTTAAAAGTACAAGAAAACACTTCAAAAGTTACGTTTCTGAAGAATTTTAACAGTTTTCTTGTATCTACGAACGCCAGAATGCATAAAATTGACCTAAACGTCTCCTTTTCCTATTCTGAGTCGATTCTGCATGCTTTAAGTGTGTTTGGTGGCTCATAACCATCAAAAAACGTTGAAATATAGTTCAAATTCAATAAAAATCGACAAAAATACAGTTTCTAGCTAAAATTTGATGGTTTCGTTGCACTTTCCGAGCCCGTAGGGTATCTGATTGGCTTAAAAGTACAAGAAAACACTTCAAAAGTGACGTTTCTGAAGAATTTTAACAGTTTTCTTGTATCTACGAACGCCAGAATGCATAAAAATGACCTAAACGTCTCCTTTTCCTATTCTGAGTCGATTCTGCATGCTTTAAGTGTGTTTGGTGGCTCAGAACCATCAAAAAACGTTGAAATATAGTTCAAATTCAATAAAAATCGACAAAAATACAGTTTCTAGCTAAAATTTGATGGTTTCGTTGCACTTTCAGAGCCCGTAGGGTATCTGATTGGCTTAAAAGTACAAGAAAACACTTCAAAAGTGACGTTTCTGAAGAATTTTAACAGTTTTCTTGTATCTACGAACGCCAGAATGCATAAAATTGACCTAAACGTCTCCTTTTCCTATTCTGAGTCGACTCTGCATGCTTTAAGTGTGTTTGGTGGCTCAGAACCATCAAAAAACGTTGAAATATAGTTCAAATTCAATAAAAATCGACAAAAATACAGTTTCTAGCTAAAATTTGATGGTTTCGTTGCACTTTCCGAGCCCGTAGGGTATCTGATTGGCTTAAAAGTACAAGAAAACACTTCAAAAGTGACGTTTCTGAAGAATTTTAACAGTTTTCTTGTATCTACGAACGCCAGAATGCATAAAATTGACCTAAACGTCTCCTTTTCCTATTCTGAGTCGATTCTGCATGCTTTAAGTGTGTTTGGTGGCTCAGAACCATCAAAAAACGTTGAAATATAGTTCAAATTCAATAAAAATCGACAAAAATACAGTTTCTAGCTAAAATTTGATGGTTTCGTTGCACTTTCCGAGCCCGTAGGGTATCTGATTGGCTTAAAAGTACAAGAAAACATTTCAAAAGTGACGTTTCTGAAGAATTTTAACAGTTTTCTTGTATCTACGAACGCCAGAATGCATAAAATTGACCTAAACGTCTCCTTTTCCTATTCTGAGTCGATTCTGCATGCTTTAAGTGTGTTTGGTGGCTCAGAACCATCAAAAAACGTTGAAATATAGTTCAAATTCAATAAAAATCGACAAAAATACAGTTTCTAGCTAAAATTTGATGGTTTCGTTGCACTTTCCGAGCCCGTAGGGTATCTGATTGGCTTAAAAGTACAAGAAAACACTTCAAAAGTGACGTTTCTGAAGAATTTTAACAGTTTTCTTGTATCTACGAACGCCAGAATGCATAAAATTGACCTAAACGTCTCCTTTTCCTATTCTGAGTAGATTCTGCATGCTTTAAGTGTGTTTGGTGGCTCAGAACCATCAAAAAACGTTGAAATATAGTTCAAATTCAATAAAAATCGACAAAAATACAGTTTCTAGCTAAAATTTGATGGTTTCGTTGCACTTTCCGAGCCCGTAGGGTATCTGATTGGCTTAAAAGTACAAGAAAACACTTCAAAAGTGACGTTTCTGAAGAATTTTAACAGTTTTCTTGTATCTACGAACGCCAGAATGCATAAAATTGACCTAAACGTCTCCTTTTCCTATTCTGAGTCGATTCTGCATGCTTTAAGTGTGTTTGGTGGCTCAGAACCATCAAAAAACGTTGAAATATAGTTCAAATTCAATAAAAATCGACAAAAATACAGTTTCTAGCTAAAATTTGATGGTTTCGTTGCACTTTCCGAGCCCGTAGGGTATCTGATTGGCTTAAAAGTACAAGAAAACACTTCAAAAGTGACGTTTCTGAAGAATTTTAACAGTTTTCTTGTATCTACGAACGCCAGAATGCATAAAATTGACCTAAACGTCTCCTTTTCCTATTCTGAGTCGATTCTGCATGCTTTAAGTGTGTTTGGTGGCTCAGAACCATCAAAAAACGTTGAAATATAGTTCAAATTCAATAAAAATCGACAAAAATACAGTTTCTAGCTAAAATTTGATGGTTTCGTTGCACTTTCCGAGCCCGTAGGGTATCTGATTGGCTTAAAAGTACAAGAAAACACTTCAAAAGTGACGTTTCTGAAGAATTTTAACAGTTTTCTTGTATCTACGAACGCCAGAATGCATAAAATTGACCTAAACGTCTCCTTTTCCTATTCTGAGTCGATTCTGCATGCTTTAAGTGTGTTTGGTGGCTCAGAACCATCAAAAAACGTTGAAATATAGTTCAAATTCAATAAAAATCGACAAAAATACAGTTTCTAGCTAAAATTTGATGGTTTCGTTGCACTTTCCGAGCCCGTAGGGTATCTGATTGGCTTAAAAGTACAAGAAAACACTTCAAAAGTGACGTTTCTGAAGAATTTTAACAGTTTTCTTGTATCTACGAACGCCAGAATGCATAAAATTGACCTAAACGTCTCCTTTTCCTATTCTGAGTCGATTCTGCATGCTTTAAGTGTGTTTGGTGGCTCAGAACCATCAAAAAACGTTGAAATATAGTTCAAATTCAATAAAAATCGACAAAAATACAGTTTCTAGCTAAAATTTGATGGTTTCGTTGCACTTTCCGAGCCCGTAGGGTATCTGATTGGCTTAAAAGTACAAGAAAACACTTCAAAAGTGACGTTTCTGAAGAATTTTAACAGTTTTCTTGTATCTACGAACGCCAGAATGCATAAAATTGACCTAAACGTCTCCTTTTCCTATTCTGAGTCGATTCTGCATGCTTTAAGTGTGTTTGGTGGCTCAGAACCATCAAAAAACGTTGAAATATAGTTCAAATTCAATAAAAATCGACAAAAATACAGTTTCTAGCTAAAATTTGATGGTTTCGTTGCACTTTCCGAGCCCGTAGGGTATCTGATTGGCTTAAAAGTACAAGAAAACACTTCAAAAGTGACGTTTCTGAAGAATTTTAACAGTTTTCTTGTATCTACGAACGCCAGAATGCATAAAATTGACCTAAACGTCTCCTTTTCCTATTCTGAGTCGATTCTGCATGCTTTAAGTGTGTTTGGTGGCTCAGAACCATCAAAAAACGTTGAAATATAGTTCAAATTCAATAAAAATCGACAAAAATACAGTTTCTAGCTAAAATTTGATGGTTTCGTTGCACTTTCCGAGCCCGTAGGGTATCTGATTGGCTTAAAAGTACAAGAAAACACTTCAAAAGTGACGTTTCTGAAGAATTTTAACAGTTTTCTTGTATCTACGAACGCCAGAATGCATAAAATTGACCTAAACGTCTCCTTTTCCTATTCTGAGTCGATTCTGCATGCTTTAAGTGTGTTTGGTGGCTCAGAACCATCAAAAAACGTTGAAATATAGTTCAAATTCAATAAAAATCGACAAAAATACAGTTTCTAGCTAAAATTTGATGGTTTCGTTGCACTTTCCGAGCCCGTAGGGTATCTGATTGGCTTAAAAGTACAAGAAAACACTTCAAAAGTGACGTTTCTGAAGAATTTTAACAGTTTTCTTGTATCTACGAACGCCAGAATGCATAAAATTGACCTAAACGTCTCCTTTTCCTATTCTGAGTCGATTCTGCATGCTTTAAGTGTGTTTGGTGGCTCAGAACCATCAAAAAACGTTGAAATATAGTTCAAATTCAATAAAAATCGACAAAAATACAGTTTCTAGCTAAAATTTGATGGTTTCGTTGCACTTTCCGAGCCCGTAGGGTATCTGATTGGCTTAAAAGTACAAGAAAACACTTCAAAAGTGACGTTTCTGAAGAATTTTAACAGTTTTCTTGTATCTACGAACGCCAGAATGCATAAAATTGACCTAAACGTCTCCTTTTCCTATTCTGAGTCGATTCTGCATGCTTTAAGTGTGTTTGGTGGCTCAGAACCATCAAAAAACGTTGAAATATAGTTCAAATTCAATAAAAATCGACAAAAATACAGTTTCTAGCTAAAATTTGATGGTTTCGTTGCACTTTCCGAGCCCGTAGGGTATCTGATTGGCTTAAAAGTACAAGAAAACACTTCAAAAGTGACGTTTCTGAAGAATTTTAACAGTTTTCTTGTATCTACGAACGCCAGAATGCATAAAATTGACCTAAACGTCTCCTTTTCCTATTCTGAGTCGATTCTGCATGCTTTAAGTGTGTTTGGTGGCTCAGAACCATCAAAAAACGTTGAAATATAGTTCAAATTCAATAAAAATCGACAAAAATACAGTTTCTAGCTAAAATTTGATGGTTTCGTTGCACTTTCCGAGCCCGTAGGGTATCTGATTGGCTTAAAAGTACAAGAAAACACTTCAAAAGTGACGTTTCTGAAGAATTTTAACAGTTTTCTTGTAACTACGAACGCCAGAATGCATAAAATTGACCTAAACGTCTCCTTTTCCTATTCTGAGTCGATTCTGCATGCTTTAAGTGTGTTTGGTGGCTCAGAACCATCAAAAAACGTTGAAATATAGTTCAAATTCAATAAAAATCGACAAAAATACAGTTTCTAGCTAAAATTTGATGGTTTCGTTGCACTTTCCGAGCCCGTAGGGTATCTGATTGGCTTAAAAGGACAAGAAAACACTTCAAAAGTGACGTTTCTGAAGAATTTTAACAGTTTTCTTGTATCTACGAACGCCAGAATGCATAAAATTGACCTAAACGTCTCCTTTTCCTATTCTGAGTCGATTCTGCATGCTTTAAGTGTGTTTGGTGGCTCAGAACCATCAAAAAACGTTGAAATATAGTTCAAATTCAATAAAAATCGACAAAAATACAGTTTCTAGCTAAAATTTGATGGTTTCGTTGCACTTTCCGAGCCCGTTGGGTATCTGATTGGCTTAAAAGTACAAGAAAACACTTCAAAAGTGACGTTTCTGAAGAATTTTAACAGTTTTCTTGTATCTACGAACGCCAGAATGCATAAAATTGACCTAAACGTCTCCTTTTCCTATTCTGAGTCGATTCTGCATGCTTTAAGTGTGTTTGGTGGCTCAGAACCATCAAAAAACGTTGAAATATAGTTCAAATTCAATAAAAATCGACAAAAATACAGTTTCTAGCTAAAATTTGATGGTTTCGTTGCACTTTCCGAGCCCGTAGGAGTAGTTATATAGTGGGGCTCCTGGCTCAGGTCAAATGAGGTCAACCCGAGCTAGGAGCCCCACAACTTTTGTTCGAGCGGTCATTGATCTTTTTGGTCGACAATTGACTCTTTGTGTATGAACGTGACTGACCTCGGCGTTGACCTTGCTTTGTCATCGCCTTGTGCTCGATCGATCTGACTCTATGTCCGTAGTCAGGTTGGCCGAGCGGTTTAAGGCGTCAGATTTAAGCTCTGATTCTCGAAAGAGAGCGTGGGTTCGAATCCCACACCTGACAGTTTTTTTTTTAAATGCAGTTCTACAGTTTTGTTTTGCTTTTAAATGAAACACAATTTAATATTACGTCATTTATTGAGGAAATATTTCATACAACCAATTGTATAGACACTTAGCATTATTTAAAGAACAGTAACATTTTTTATTGTTAGATATATGATTATCACATGATGGGATTTCTTTAGGCAATTTCACACAGTCTTCAATTGTTTCGAGGTTCACAACTTTGGGGCAGTCTTTTCCTAGCGTTTCCATGAGATAATTTTCTTTACATTTTCCTTTTACATATAAGACCTCCACTCCATGTTCCTTGATGTATTTGAGCAAAATTTCTTTTGCAAATATCTGATCCTTGGAGCCGTCATTAAATCTCAACATGTGATGGTAACGTTCTAGATATCTGGCTTGTTTCTTGGTTTTTTCATCGAGTTCGTTGAATTGTTTGGTGGATTTGAATGTTTCATGTATTGTGTTAATTCCATCGTATATCGTAAGTTCTTTTACAATGAATTCTTGCAGAGTAAAACCTTGTACGTCAACTACAACCAACTTCATCTTGTCAATTATTTCGACTGACTGAGAAGAAAGCGACTATGCAATTGTTTTTCTATCAATCCAACTATTGTGGGTGCTATTAAATCCTAACCACTTGACATACAGTTGGTTGCCTTTCTTTTTTAAAACTTTTTCAACGAGATACACACCTGGATGCTTAACTTTTAGTAGTTCCATTTCATAGAAGCCACCTAAAATGTTTTCACCCTTTTCATCTTTCAAAAAATATGTGATGGGATTAGTGAGATTAATTTTCCTTATTACGAAAATTTCATTTGACCAATTGGGTGTGTATCCCTTATCAAAGATTCCACGATATTTACTTATTCTTACGTTGTCACCAACTGTAAATTTTTGTTTATTGCTAACTATTTTAATGCGAGTATAAGCAGCTTTTAGAATAGCTTTCTCATTACTTTTGTTAACTTGTGAGGGTTTCATTTTTATAGTACGATGATAAGAATTATTATATTGATGTACCACATTTGGCAATAAATCTAACCATTTATAATTTCCTTGCAAACTAAATTCTTTCCACATTAAATTTTTCAATGTGCGATTTACTCTTTCAACGATTGAGGCCTTTTTTAAACTGTAAACACTGTAATGATTAATTTTGTATTTTTTCATAAGATTTTGAAACTTTATATTATAGAATTCTTTTCCTTGATCTGTTTGTAAATTTTTGGGTAACCATACGATCTTGGATAAAATTGTTTCCATTGCAGTGGTTATTTGTTGAGAATCTTTCGATTTTACTGGAACAGCCCACACATATTTTGAGAAACAGTCAATAACAATAAGTATATATTTGTATCCTCTATTTGTCTTAGCATACGGTATCATTTCCACTAAATCTGCTTGTAATGTTTCGTTAATACCCTTAATTATCACCTTACGTCGTGTAAAATTAATTCTTACAGGTTTGTGCAGTTCTGCAACAATATCTCTTTTAATGGGAGTTGGTTCATACACCTTCTTGCGCTTCATTTTTATTGCTCTTGTGTTTATAATATGCTTTCTCGGACGTAACTAATGATTCTTCAAAATTCACAGGGCATTTTATTATCATTTCAGCGAACAAATCTGGTACATTTTCTGTTTTATTGAAGGCATATTTGAACGAGATACGGTCACCGTTACGTAATGAAAGTCCTTCCATTTCTTCTCTATTAAATATTTTGTTATTTACACAAATATTTATTTCATTGCTAGTAATATTTAATTTTGCAATTGAACCAATTTCTAAAGGAAACGTGTAGTGAGTTTCTTTAGACTTTAATATGTACGTGTTTTCGATGGTTTTAGCTGATTCGAAGTGAAATATTAGATTATAGAACATATAGTTCGAAATAGTAATCATAGCATCGTCAACTGAATCTGAAAGTTTAGTATGTTTCAGCAAATGACGTCCGAATTTATCCAGAGTCATATTAAGCAATAATTTTAGCTTCGCGTAGTTCTTCTATTATAGAAACGATTTCGTTTTGGTGACCTGAGTGGCCTGCTGTCTGGGAAGCGACTAACAACTTCAGTCTTTCAACTAATTCATTTGGATCTTCCCAATACACATAATCAACTTTATTTGCGTTTACTTCTTTAAACAATACTTGACCACCTTTCTTCGGCTTTTTATACTTCGTGAGAGTTGAGAACAATGGTCCTATAATATTTTTGTATTTCATAGAACTTGTACCCAATATTCGATCATTTTCATCGAAATTTCTTCGATATGCATTAGTTTTTTCTAAAATTTTTTTGTATATTTCTTTGTCTTCCACAGTAAAATGAATAGGCTTCTTTTTAAAAATGAGTTCATAAATTCCAGGCGTCCCTATAAATATCTCATTATCTATTTTTATATCTGGACCTACAAATTGTACCTCCTTCGAACCAATGTAAAATTTCTCTGAGAACGTGTCATGTCTTACGCCTGTTCTGTGATCAAATTTACTTTCTGTATCGTGATGCATTTCGTCAATATATTTTCTCGGTAATTCATCAAAATCATTTAAATATTCGTTGTAAACATCTGTATCAACGATGTTTTTAATATAATTTTTACTTAATTGAACAGATTTTTCAAGAACTTCATCGAAGTTGTAATTATCATTGTCTTTTTCGGGAATGTATTCGAACACATTGTTCTGTGCATCTGTTTTATTTATTGATTCCTCGAAATCTCCCTGTGACAGAATATCATATTTTGAACTAATCGGACTCATTCCTTGTTCTTTTTCGTTTTTGATTGCATCGATTCTTTTCACAAGGTTAGTAACTTTTGTAGCAATTCTTTTTTGTGTTGGTGTGAAAATTTCTTCTTGCATTGGTGTATTATTGATAGTTTTTTTCGCACGAACAGGAGATAGAATTGTATTTTCCAACTTTCGCTTTGTTGGTGTACTGTGCTCAATGTTCGATGCATTTTTTGTTTTCACATCTTGATTACTTTTTATTGCAGATTCACTTCTTCTCTCAATTAATGTTTCCAAATGTTTGGTAAGGGGTTCATACTTTTTTTCTTCATTTCTTTGAGTTGCTTTAATTAGTTCTAATTTTCTTTGTAAATCTTTTCTTTTCTTAATCAGTTTCTTTTTTAAATCAAGCACATCTGATATTTTCGAATCCATGTCTCCTAAGACTTTCGAAAATACAAATAAACTGAATCAATCTATTTGAATTAAAGGCTTATATACGTATGCAACATTTCACAAACATTCTATAAAAAAAGACTAGTTTTTTTTTTTTTTCATATTTCAATAGTATAGATGCACATGTTTTGTTTTGTAATGATCTCTTATATGATCTTTATAATAGCAATATATACAGGGTAAGTTAGGGGTATCTGTTTCACCTCCACATTTTGGACATTTATATTTTACAGGAACTGGCATGTTGACTGTTTAAGATACTTTTATATACTGAAATTATGAAAATGGGTCAATGAAATTATCAAATCCTTTTCTAAACCTACCACTACGAATTTCGTTCTCTTTATCGACTACTAAAAATTCATAACTATTTTGCCAGCAAAATGAACACATTTCTTTAAATTTATCAAATGTGATATCAGTACCGATATGATCATCATAAATATGACGCAAGTTTAAATTATCTTGCTTAAATAAAATAATAAAATTTGCGTTGTCTCTTATTAGATGTTTAGGAATACATGTGTATGTTTGACATAAATAAAAACAATCTATATTTCTGTGTCGTCCCATGCTAAAATATTCTTTCATTAAATTTTGCTTATCACATGCCACGTCGTCAAAAATGAAGACAGAATTAGTTTTAGCTTTGTGCGCTGGTGGTATGTTGTTATTGTCGAAATTGCTAAAACTATAAAAATTTATACCTTTAATAGGTTTTAGAAGATTTTCCAAATATTGATATTTTGGTTGGAAAAGAGATTTAGAATACACGTAGACATTTTCAAATCTTAAACCATTTGGATGTTCGATTAAACCTATCATAACATTAGTTTTTCCGCAATTAGACGGTCCGACAATAATACATCTTACTGTCGATGGTAAAAGATCTCCGTGTCTTTTATTCTCACTGTTAATTTTGATATCGTTATTGCTTATCGGCAATTTAAGGTTTTGAGGGATCAAACGCATTTCGACATCTAATTAAGAAACCGACATGTGGAGGGGTATAAATACTAAATTTTTCTACGATTCCGTTAGTATTTTAGCTGAAACGAAAGTTTGAGTATAAATGAAGATTACGAAGCGAACAAGGAACAGTCGTCGTAGTGAGACCTACAGAAAAACATATTGTGGACGTGGGATCGTAAATTCGGTTATTAATAAATTACCGTTTGAACTTCATATTCCGGGTTATAACTTTTGTGGACCAGGAACTAAATTAGAAAAACGATTAGCAAGAGGAGATAAAGGTCGAAATCAATTAGACGAAGCTTGCAAATTTCACGATATAGCTTACAGTGAACATAAAGATTTGGAAAATCGACATAAAGCCGATAAAGTTCTATTAGATAAAGCAAAACTTAGACTACGTTCTTCGGACGCATCTTTCGGCGAAAAAGCTGCTGCTTTAGGTGTTGCGGCTGCTATGAAAGCTAAAATAAAACTTGGTATGGGTTGTCGAATCAAAAGAAAAACTGTTAGACGTGGAAAGGCCTTGAATTTTAACGTTTTAAGAAAATCCGCCAGGCTTGCTTTAAAAAATAAGAAATTTAAGAATATGAACGATGCTGTTAAAGTGGCCATGAGAGCAGTAAAATCATCAAAAGGAAGAAAGAGAGTGAGACCTCTTCGTCACAGACGTATAATACCCATACCGAAAAGTGGTGGATTTTTACCTCTGCTACCAATATTTGCCGCTTTAGGCGCTCTGGGATCTTTAGGTGGTGGTGCAGCAGCCGTTGCAAAAGCTGTTAACGATGCTAAATCAGCCAAAGAATAGTTGAAAGAAAACCAAAGACACAATCAGAAAATGGAGTCGATAGCTGTAGGAAAGTCAGGGAGTGGATTATATTTGAAACCATATAAAAGAGGATATGGTCTTTTTTTAGCCCCATCAAAATTTCAAAAGAACTCCCGATAAATCTTCCAAAACATGCTCTCACCAACATCGACATTTGCAAATATGTAAAGCGTTTGAAAATTCCTGGCTTCAGAGGAGTTTTTATGAAAGATTCGCTTCCAAATAAAGTGCACTTTAATGAGTGTGGTATATTAAATCTAGACAATAAGGAAGGTTCTGGAACACATTGGACAGCTTATAAAAAAACTCGAAATGAAGCTATATACTTCGATAGTTATGGAGATTTGAGGCCACCTCTTGAACTGATCAAATATTTACAGAGCAAAGGTTCCTGTAATATAGTATATAATCATCAAGCTTTACAGACTTTTAAAACTATTAATTGTGGACATTTATGTCTACAATTTCTATATAACTGTTACAAATAAGATTGTTCGAAGTTAGAACGTTTTAGTTCAATTGATAGTGTCGTTGAAGCAAGTACTACGATGTCGAACGTATTTTCATTGGATGGAAACAGTTCTGTACTTTCGAGCAGATACTATCCACCAATTATCTTAGAAGATTATAACTATGCTTTAGGATTAGAAAGTTTGGTTACTTGGAATTCTTTTCCAAATATCGATAACAATAATAACAAATTTTATTTTTTTACAGCAGACAAAAAAGAGCATTATATAGAAATTCCCGAGGGTTCTTATGAGATAGAAGACATTGAGTCGTATTTAAATAAAGAAATCAAAAACTATATGGAACATTATTTTCAATACCAAACTGACGAATACGGAAATAGAATAAAGAAATTTAAAATGTCAACACCAAACTTAATAATCAGAGGAAATAATAATACATTAAAATCGGAAGTTAAATGTACCCTTGATATAAATTTTTCAAGAAAGGATTCCTTAGGAAGTTTATTAGGATTTAAGAACAACATTCTGAAAGCGCATAAAACTCATATATCAGATTTTCCAGCAAAAATTTTAAAAGTGAATGCTCTTTGCGTTTATTGTAATATAGTAACTGGTTCATATAAGAACGGAAATCCCGTTCACGTAATACATCAATTTTTTCCAACAGTACCTCCCGGTTATAAAATAGTGGAGCGACCATTAAATGTAATATATCTACCAATTAATACGAAACAAATAGATGAGATAATCGTTAAAATAACAGATCAAGAAGGAAATATTGTTAGTTTTAGAGGTGAGGAGGTGGGTGTACGTTTGCATCTTAAGAAGCTCACGTGATGGGTATTATTTTTAATGAAAATCTAAAAAACCGAAATTCGGTATATATAAATAGGACGATGAAAAGAAAATCAGTCAGTCCTTCTACAAGGATCAAACGTTTAACATTAGGGAATCGTAGATTTCTTGAATCTCTAGGATTAACGGTTTTGAAATAATATTTTTATCCAGTATAAAAAACAGCAATGAATTTTGAAATATTAAACGTAAACGAAAAAGCTGCATATGATCATTCAATTTATTATGGAGAAAGACATACACACTTGCCTTATTCTAACAGTTCATATAACTATGATGATGAAATAAGAATTCCTATTGAACATCAAGATTTATACACTTTTCCTCATTTGAGTACATTGCATATAGAGGGTAAGATTATTGTGAAAAATGAAATCGACGAAATTGTACAGAAACCAGAAATCAAATTTGTAAATAATGGCGTTCTTTTGTTGTTTAATCAAATAAGATATGAAATTGCTGGAGTCGTTGTGGATAGTATTAGAAACCCAGGGTTAGCGTCCACCATGAAAGGATATGTAACGTATAACAGTAATGAAAGCGTAGCTCTAGAGAATGCTGGATGGTTTCCTAAAAAAGATTCGAATATAATTAAAGAAAATGGAACTTTTGAAGTTTCGATTCCATTAAAAATAATTTTTGGCTTTTGCGAAGATTTCAAAAAGGCTATTTTGAATGTAAGACAAGAGCTTGTTTTAGTTCGTTCTAATACCGATGTAAATGCTTTAATTTCTTCAAATGATAAATACAAAATTAAAGTAGAACTTAGTAAAATATGCTGGAAAATGCATCACTTGTCCGTGTCCGATGCCGAAAGGATCGCCTTGATCGATATTGTAAGGAGCAACAGGGAATTGGATATTATGTTTAGAAGTAAAGAATTACATGAATTTGCGCCACCAGTTCAATCGATAACTAATACTTGGACTATTAAAACTTCCTTAGAAAAACCTCAGTACATACTTTTTGCATTGCAACAGGGAAGAAAAAATCAATTGAAGAAAAACTACAGTCAATTTGATCATTGTAATCTGAGAGATGTAAAATTGTATCTTAACGATACCATGTATCCCTACGACAACTTGAATGTTGATTTCACAAATAATCGTTATGCAATTCTCTATGATATGTTTAAAGAGTTCCAGACATCGTTCTTATCCAAAACTAGCGAGCCATTATTCGATAAGGATGAATTTAAAGAAAAGACACCCATAGTAGTAATCGACTGTTCTAAACAAACGGAAGCTTTGAAGAGAGGCCCCGTTACAATTACTTTGTGGTTTGAAACGACCTCAGGTATTCCAGCAGACACCACAGCCTACTGTCTTATTCTTCACGACCGAATGGTAAAATACATTCCTGCACAAGATGTCGTCAGAGTGTTGTGAATAATTTAATATGTTACTGTATTTAAAATTAATGTATTATGTTTGAGGGGTAAATAAAACTACATATACAACCATTTTTGTGTATTTTATTTATGACAACCAAAAATTACATCTAAAGTTTTCTTATAATCGTCTAATTTAATTGAGGGCCATCTTGCTGCATCTGGTCCTTCGGTCCATCCTAATGGTAATTCAGGATTAGCTTCGCCTTTGACAATGTTCTTTTTGAGCCAGGTGAAAATTCTTTTGTGCTCCTGATTTTCAGAGGGCTTAAATGTGAAGGAATCGTAATTGATTATCGTTAGAGCCTCAAAGAATGTAGTGAGTGCTTTGTGATTTGCCAAATATGCAGCTCGACACATAAATTCGTCAACACATTGCTCGATCCGTCGGTAATTTTTCTGGATATTTTCAACAGGATAGAAGATATCCCCCAGATTCTGCCAGCGATGATCACTTAATAACTTATAAATAAAAGATTTATAAACTAGTGAATTATCAAGGTAGTTGGTGGTCATTAAAAACTCCAAAGAAGCATAATTTAAATTTTCAATGTTGTCTCTTTCACATATATTTAGAAATGCATCAATATAACTGTCAAGAGATTGTTTCTTTTGTAGGAGTACACATATGTCAAGAGTAAAAAAACCAACTTCATTTTCAGCAATCCATTTAAATACTTCATCCGGTACAATAAATTCTGCTTTTTCAATAATGTAAAGGAACAAATTTAATTTTGTCCTATCATTCGCAGCGGCGCGAAGATAAATTTTATACACATTTTCGGATGCACAAAATGCTTGCAAATCAACAAATTGTCTCAAGTCAGACATTGTAGTAATGTGAAATCACCAACATCGAATAAATCATCAGCTAACTTAAACTGCTTTTATATTATAATTCCCCACTCTTCACATTTCTGGTGGCGAAATATGATATCCCCAAGGTCGCGTATCCGTTGCAAATCTTGTAACAATTCTCTTATCATCATTATGGCTGAGAACTATTTTCTCCTGTTTTATTGTGTAAACAATATGATGTTTTGATTTGATGAGATTTTGGGACTTTTCGTAATTTCGGCTATTAAATAAGCATTCTTTATAATTTTCGAATGTTATTGTTTTAAGTTAAGCTTTCGTACTACCTTTGGATTTCTTAATTACTTTTTTATTAAAATCATCCTTTGCAACTCTATATGCATACATTTTCGATCTGAGACCCACAAATTCTAACATAATCTTACCGTTATTTTCATCTTTCATCAAACCTGGCACTTTTTTATTTTTTTGTTCTATACCATAAACATTATACAAATCATAGTCTGAAGTATCAAACCGATGAGAATCTTTCTTAATATATTCGTATATATCACCTACATGAAATTCGTAAATTAGACTTTCAGTGTCGGTGTAAAGCAACTTTGCATTATTGTTAAATGTTTCCTTAATATAACCATAGTGGAATTCATAGAGAAAAGTTTTAGAAATATCTAAAATACAAAAACCGACATAAATTGGTTTATTTAAAAACACCTCTAATTTACTCATTTCGATGATAGCTGAATCATCATCAAATACAACGGAACTGTGAAAATTTGGTTTAGAAATAAGAGAACGAACTCCCCATCGTCCCTCCCATTTACTGACCAATCGAATATCCCTATGTTTTCGAACATTTTCCATGCATTTACCATAAATAGCGTTAATCATTAATTTAAAAAAATCTTTTTCAAAATCGTTCTTCGCTTGCTGTCTAAGCCTTGTATTTAAGTCTATATATTCCTTTAACCACGCAGACTGTTCGAATTTAAGAACACGATGTACACATTTTATTTTCATACCAAATTTTATATACATTTTTAAATTCCTATAATGTATAACATAATTTTTCTTAGGATATAAAGTCAATAACAACTTTTTAAGTTTAGACCTTGAAATGGGAGGTATCATGTGCTCTGGAGCTAAAGGTAAATCGCTATGTATTTCACGCAAATCTACTGGATAATCCAAATCGCATTCAATAATATAACCAGTTGTGGAATTATCAGAAGTATCTAAGATATCTGAAATATTGAAATTTTCTACAAATTCAAATTTCCCATACGGTAAACATTGAGACATTGCCGCTCCGTAAAGGTTATTAACATCAAAATACATTAAATAGGTACTATCTTGTGAAGGATCATATTCGTCTTTATTCATGTACTTATTATTGGCTTTACCGTATCTATTAGAACACTGGGAAACTCCACCTCTAATACCTCTCTCGACAAAAAGGACTTTATCTATATCCGTTAAGAGTTCTAGTTTAATTTTTGTCGTTTTTAACATGGCATCAAATGTTAAGCCTGGTGCAGTATAATAATGTAAGGGATCAAGTTGATAAGTATTTAAACACGTAGTTCGAAATGCTTCGAATACGTCGGATAGAAGAAGCACATCTGTTTTTAAATATAAATCGGAATATTCTCCTAATGTACGAATATTGAAAGTATTCCAAACTTTGATAGCGTGAGAATAATCTTCATCTTTAATATCTTGTTCGTATAAGCGGCTATAAAAATCCTTTTTTTCGGGAAGTTTTGTTTCAAGGAGTTTCTCCCAGGAATTTATATAATCATAAGGAAACACTCCTTTTCTGTTTAACAAATAAAATTCTTCCATATTATTACAATTTGTCTGAGTAATAATTTTTTGTGAATTATCTAAATTGGAAGAAAGCTTGTCTAAACTGTAGGGCATAAATCTGAAAGAATCAATAAATCGTAAACTAACTTTTGTATCATCGACAAATTTAGTAAATGAAATATATCTTTCTTTATTGATGGGAAGCAATTTAATGTCACCTTTTATTGAATTTGAAAGTTCTTTAATAAAAAAATGTGCGTCATATCCACTCATATTATGAAACACCACAGGTATAACACAAATATCTTTATAATTTAAATTACAACTCTGATGTGCAGCACCCCTATACATTCCAGTTAAGTGATTATGATCGCGCACTTTAACGTTATTTTCTGAAAATGTTTTTTTACATATATGACATATTTGTGAGGATTCAAACTGCTCACGTTCTTGTGTAGTTAATTTTTCCATAGAAATAATGTTTTGAAATTTGTTGTTACAAAAATGAGCCAATTGATTTAACTCTTGAACAAACCATTGGATGCAATCTTTACCTCGATACAAACGAAATCTGGAAAGAGAATTATCATATGAACAGTGAAAATAGTATGCAACACTGTATGCAACATGTTTTTGATAAGGATTGGTTTTACAAGTAGTGGACATGTGGTCTTTTGAATAATCAAGAAGAATACTCTCGAGATCTGCATATATAGTAAAAGGTACTTTTTCTTGATATCTATAATTTTGAAAATACAAATAATTTTCGTTTTCTGATGGCAGTCTTATGGAATATTTATTAATACTCTGACATGTAGTTTTATGTTTTTGGAGTAATTCCTCTGTAGTGAAATGATTTAAACACCTTTCGCATATATAAAATTTACATTTATGGAGGGAAAGTTGCTTAGCTAAAAGAGCTGACAAATTTTTGATCCATACGAAATGATAGAGCAATTGACGATCTTCAAAGTGATCATTGTCGTTTTTTGTATTTTGTATTTGTGTTTCAGCAGGTAGCATAAGCAAATTAATTACTTTATTAGAATTTAAAAACCTTGTGCTTAAACGACAAGGTAAAACTTTTTTCTCCTCGATGCAGTACAAATTAATTGCAAGATTGTTGAGTTCTTCAAATTTTTGAATGTCTTTAATTGTGATTGGAAAGTCTAAATTATCATATTTCAACACATTTTTGAAGTGTGGATACGACGATTTTCGATGTGAATTTTTATCGGTAGGGAATAAAGCTGAAACTATTGCCCATAGAAAACAATATTCATCATCATTTTGGACATTAATTATTGCATGTTTTTTTTTAATGCAAGCTGGTGTGGACACGAAAGTTGAGTAACCAAATTTGATTGGATCATATTTATTTATGTTAATTTTCAATCCTAAAATCTCATACAACGCCCAACCGGAGTCCTTTTCCGCAAATTCTTCTAATTTCTTCATTATCTTATCAACAACGTTCTCTTCGTACCATTGCTTTAAATCTGTATATGCATCAATGTGCTGATTTTTTGTGGAGAATGTTTTAACGTCTGTTTCACCAGAGTGCGGTTTAATGAAATTTGCCGAAAAAATTACATTTACTTTTAGCATCATGTTTTTTAGCTCTTTTCTAATTCTAAACATAAAGCATTTAAAAGATTGTCGAAAAAACTGAAGAGGATCTTTAATGTGATGATTAATTATAAATCCTGTACGAATCCTTTGTTCAAAACAAGATTCTATGTCTTGCCAGGTTACGTTTGCGGTAGGTTTAAATTTGTCTCTTTTAAAATAACCTTCTCCAATTTTTAGAGACAAATGTTTTTTCTTATTCAAAAGCTTGAAACGGTAAAATTTTAAATAAGCTAGACTTGTTTCTAAGGAATTAGCATTTTCTAAAATATTTTCTCGATGTATTTTACATCTAAGTGCTTTTCTAATTATTCTAATGCTGGTATTTATATATACTAAAAAATTTTTAATTTCTTCGATTGTTTTGATTTTACTAATATATTCATGAATTAGCTTAAGCGAGCCTTTACATATAGCCGTCACTGTTTCCTGCGGATGCATTTCTTTTTTTTTTTTTTTGCTGTCGAACTTGTTTATCACAGTAGAAAGAAGAGCACTATTATTTTTTTTTATTTTTCTGTGGAATACCTTCTTATTCATATGTGAACGAAATTTCCGATTGTAACACACAACTCAACAAATTTAATAAAAATCAGCGAAAAATAAGACGCGTATTTTTGCAAGCTCAGAAAAACAACTAAATTATCAACTTCAGCATAATTAAGAAAATGTATTCTGTAGTAAAAGTGGAGGAAAATAGCAAGAGTGGGGATTGATAATGTGTATAAATTGAAGATCACCCGCAAGAGTTATAACAGTCCTCAACAAATTGAAGATCACACTCAGTCCTCAACACTTAAGAAAAATATATATAAACAACAAAATGGGTAAGCTTGTCTTTATTACTATTAAATAAAAATCCTAATTGTTTTTTTCTTTTTTTTAGAGCAATTTGTCATATGCCCGTTTGACAGAAGCCATAGGCTTCTTGAGGGCCGATTGAAGCGCCATATTTTTAATTGTCATCGTGAGGCCTGGGAGCGGGAGAGATGTCTCCGTGAGGCTGCTTCCAGAGCATCCCATCCGCCGCCATCACCACCACCACGACCACCACCACCACCGCCAATAATAGAATGCCCAGACAACTGGGATAATGAAATTAGTCAAACCTACGTCCCCTCCATGAGTAGGGAGCTGCTGCTGGACAGAACGGCAATCAATAATTATAAGTCAGTTTTTAGAAGAAAATAATAAAATAATTATAGTAATTTCTTTCGGTCCGTTTATCGCTACCACCCTACCATGACTTACCACCTCTACAAGCTTGCTATTCGAGTGTGTGTATACAAGAACATAACTAGTCTAAAATGTTTCTGCCTATCAACGTGATGGTACTATTAAGTGCGCTTGTTGAAAACAACTTATATATCTATACCACGCCAAACATAACTCTCCTGTATATTCAGACGTATGAAAAGGAATGTTGGGAAAAAATGACTCCGATCAATATAATCGAAACCAGTTATCATCTCTTCTATGCGAAAAATATCACAACGCAAAATTATTTGGCTTACAAGATAAAAACAGAACAAGGAAATCGACAATTTTCTCAATGGTTAATAATCGAAAATATTAACAGTAGTAACAATCAAAGGAAATCTTTGATTTTTGTTTAAGAAACGATCATGTGTGGTCTGCTTCACTTTTTCTCATATTCTCGATAATGACCGTAATAGTAGCATGCTGGGATTTGGCGAGCCGTTAGTGCTAATTGTGGTGGTGGTGGTGCTGTTGAATACATATATAGGTTACCTCGCAACAACAAAGTACTCATTCTATCCAAACAATGTTAGGCTTAAACTGCACACTTATTTTATCGACCATTTTAATACAGAAAGATTTTTATTTATTCACTGATAGCAATGTTACAGATGTATATTTACAAACTCTGGTTAGAAATAAAGAATGTACTTGTAGAAAAATGATAGAAATTAAAGATGGACATGATCAGTTAGTTATGTTTTATTCAAAAAATGTATCCGTTTCCAACCAACTGCAGTATCGACTAGAATTTGTCTTCAAAAACAGAAGCCGATGCAAGTCACCAAATATCACCACTATTAACGATTACAGTGGATACAAAAGTTCTAGCGGTGAAAATGCTACACAATATTGTTTGGCAAAACCCTGGATCTGGATATTTACTTCTGCAGGAGCAATTATTTTTGTAATTATATTTTGTGTGTTACTTTATTTAGTGTTAATATGTTTCACTCATTGTAGCAAACCCAATAATCCAACAAATGTTTGAAAATCTATGAATGTGCGGATTCAATAAAACAATTATTTACATTTATTAGTTTTATTTCACATATATCCTATCATTTTTTTCTAACAGCATCAGCACTACGATTTAACCCAACAATAAATTATTTAATATTTTTCAAATTATTAGCAGCACGACAGGAATCATCGTGATCTACCACTACAGTATATGCTGACATAGCTAAATTGTTTGGTTCAAATCGTACTTCCTTTTTCGCAATTCTTTTCTTATATTTGGTGATGCGATCTTTTTTTTCAACATTGTCGAAATTCACATCTGTTAATTTCCATTCAACAAGTACTGGATTTACTCCACTTGAAAAATACATTGCCACTTTGCATATCGTTAAATCGAAAGATTTGAGAATTCTTAGTATTCTGGCTTCCAAGGAAATTTGAGGACGAGGTTCAATAAAAATAAGGTTAAATAGAAAACCTTCAAAATTCAAATAACAGCAAGGCCATTTGGATTGATAAACGTAAGTAGAGATTCGGTTAGCTTGGCAGTTATCCTTAGACCATTCTTCTATATTTTCATTTTTTTCTATATAAATATCAATGTCCGTATATGAAGAGGTTCGGTTCAATAGAAATGCGGCACATCCACCAGCCATGAATTTTCTGCACAATGGAAATTTTTGTCGTAACAAACTTTCGATTGCTTGAATGATACGACGTTTCTCTTCATTCAATCTATATCAAAATCGCGAGAAACCAAAATACTCTCTTTCAGTGGAAACATATCTGATGTGTGAACTGAACTGATAAATTTATAGAACACCAATACGTCTTATATACATGTGCTTCATCACAGTGAGGCTTGGATTGCTGAATTGCAATTCACACGGAAATAGTTTTTTCATGACCTTGAACTCTTAAGTTCCTTGAAGAGCACGTGTTTATAGAATTGCCGAATAGCATTTCTCACAGAAATAGGTTTTTTCATAACCTTGAACTCTTAATTTCCGAGAAGAGCACGTGTTCAAAAATTGCTGAATTGCATTTCTCACGGAAATAGTCGTTTTCATCACCTTGAACCCCTAAATTCTGAGAAAAGCACGTGTTATTGAAATTGCTGATTTGTTTGTCTCATGAGAACTGCTAAATTGCATTTCTCACGAGAAGAGTTTTTCATGACCTTGAAGTCTAGCAGTCTTTTAGATGTCCATATATGGACATAATAAATTGCTGATTTGGCATTTCACCCCTCTTTCTAAAATTATTTTTTCATTACTCTGCATTTTTTTTTCCTATATATTTTGTATGGAGACACATAATTGTCATTATTAGTTCTTCAGTGTTTGTAAGTGATCGTGAAAGTAAAGTGAAAGTTTGTAAGTGAAAGAAGATGAAGCATTCAGTAAACTCGAAAAAAATAAATATCATTCAGGATATTGTAATTCAGGTAGGTTTTTTTTATTATTTATTTGTTTAATATTTTTTACAATATTAAAAGACAACACAATTCAGACAGGTCTTTTGGTTTTTTGTTAAATGTTTTTTATTTTTAATATTTTACATATACATTTTTTTTTTAATTTTGTATATTCATAAATGTTGAAATGTTTATAAGTCTGTATTTTGTTTGACAGCCCGCCATGCCGAAAATGAGGAAACTGGCCGATTTAACGGCCGAGGAATTGGATGAAATAAAATCCATTCGGCAAGAAGCGTCCACTTCCAAGGCCATAGAATTAAGGGAAGAGCCTTCAGAGACGCCCTCCCAGCTGTCCATTGCACTGGACGAGTCATGCGTTTCTTTAACGCCCTCATTATTTGAGGGTTTGGAAACGCAAGGCAAAAATATGGGTATACTTCGTCAAGTCTGTGGCGTGACGAAGGAACAAGAAGAAGGGCAGCAGGAGGAGGAGCAGCAAACGGAGCAGCAACAACAACAGCGAGAAGAGCAGGAGCAGCAGGAAGAGGAGGAACAGGCTTGCCGAACACCGCCATTGATACTTCGAACGGAGGAGGAGAGCGAGGAAGAGTTCCAGGCACCATCCACGGCGTCGGAGCTGCTGTCGTCCTTCCGTTGGAAGTGTCGGGCGGCGGAACAAATTCAAAAGGTGCGCCGAAGTGACCTGTTACGCAAAAAGGCCAAATATGAAAAAGACGTAAAAAGATATTTCAACAAAGTTTGCGAATTTCAGAGACTATTGGCAGAACGAAAAACGCAACTCGCGGAAGTGAACAAACAACTAATCCAGTGTGAAAGTAGTGCGAAAGGGGTGAAAGAATTGATGAACAAAATAAATTTAGTGTAGTAATAGCAGGTAGTAGTAGTAGTAGTAGTTGTTGTTGTTGTAGTGATAAGTATGTATATAGTAGTAGTATAAAATTTTGCTTTGTAGAATTAAGTGTGTGTAGGCCAGTAGTTTAGATAATTAGATGTTTGTAGCAGTAATATAGATATTGGTAGTAGTAGTAGTTGTAATAGTAGTGCTCGTAGTAGTAGTCGTAGTATTATATTATTAATAAATCATATGAATATCCCATTTCGCTTTTTTTTTTTTTTTTTAAGTGTTGCATGTTGGGCTTATTCGAATCCTTTTTCGATGGTCTTTTTTTCGACCTGAAAAAAGTTTTACGTAGCGACCTCGAAAAAACTAAAAATGGCTCCTGTATCAAGGTTGACGTGGACAGAATCGATTTTTTTGAGCAAACTTATCCGTTCGTTCCAGAAGAAGGTTTTGATGTAACAACCGATACCCTATCTCTTACCGTTTGGGCACTAGAAACTTTTGCCCTTTTCTAACTCAATTTCAACTTTTTTCGAAATTTGTTTTGCTCAACGTGTGTCTTAATTCTTTTAGCTTTTTTCCGTTCCCTTGTACCGACATGCTACCTCTTACCCCTTTGGAGCTATAAGGTTTTTTCGTTATTACTACTAAACGGTAGATGAAAATACTTTTTTTGCTACGTAGACCTATAGACCGTTTATTCGGAAATATTTTGATACAAAAATATATTTTTTAAGTTTTACCGTTTGGGCGCCACAAACTTTTGCTCTTTTCACAGTCATGTCAAAAGTTAGCGAAAAACCGTTGACGGCTGTCGATATTATTTGTTTTTGTCAATCTTTTTTGCCCTATACACGAACCTCCTATCTCTTACCATTTTCGAGTAACAAAAATTTTTTCTATTTAAACGGTAGATACACCTATGAGTCATAATCATTTTTACACACGATTAGATAGTACTTCATGAATATGCATTTGTTTTTGTGGAAAAACAAACTTTTCAAAATTTGAATTTTTTTTTTGAGATTTTTTTTGTTTTAATTTTTCTTTGGATTCTTTGAATTTTTTTAATTTTTTTTTTCACCAAAACTTCTAATTTACTTTCCTACTGCTCAAGGAAAGCTTTTTTTCGAATTTTGACAACCTTTTTTGACAAAAATTGTTGCGCCCCAAACTCAAATTTTCACATATTTAATTATATGGACCTATCGATTATTCATCCGAAAATAATTTGACACAAAAAACAAATTTTTAACTAATTCCGTCTGGTCACCACAAACTTTTGCCCTTTTCTCCGAAATGCTAAACTCAAACTAAAAACCGTCAAGATAGGTGCATGTGTTTCGTCTTTTAGAAACTTTTTTGTTCTTTGCACGAACCTCCTATCTCTTACCGTTTTCGAGTTAAACATTTTTTTTATATTTAAACAATTATTACACCCCTTACCCTCATTTATTTTTACACAAATTGTGTCATTAGTTTATAGAGATGCGTTTTTTTTTTTTGTAAACAAACTTTCTGCTTTTTGGCACCCTGAAGCGATAATTCCTTATTTTTAAATATTTCCGAATACGTCCCTGTCTAATGAGAAAATAACGTGTGGTTCCGAAGGAATCTGCTGATGCGAAAGAATATTGTTATAATGACGGACGACGACGCGTTTCGGTTTACAAATTTTAAGGTGAAAATATTCGTAATTATATCGGAAAATAAGTGGTTTTGTTGCTTTGTTTTGGACACTAAATGGTGGTTTTTGTGATATGTGTGTATATGCATGTTTTCGAGAAAGAACGGATAATTTTACTGTCTGTTTTCGACGATGTAAGTGACATTTTTTAATTTTAAACAACACACTCTCGCCTTCCGACATTTGATATTTTATTCTAATAATTACGGACGTGTTTCGCATCATTATTTTTACGTTAGATTGATCCGTAATTATTTGTAATGTACAAGATTCCGAGTGCAAATAAGCTTAAATCAACAGAAACTTGCTTCGGACAGCTGAAATTTTATTTTAAATTATTACGGGCGTGGTTCGGTTTATTATTTGTCGTTTGGGTAAAAGTTTATGTAGTCTGGGCCTATTTTCGACCCAAAACAAATAATTTTTTTGTCTGTTATGAATAACCTAAGTAACCATTTATTTATTACGAAAATAAACGGAATTTTGTCGGAAGAAACACGGCTTTTATTCGTGACGGTTAATCGCAATTAAATAATTTTATATGGGACTGGTGAAAATAACACACCAAACGATATAATAGTACATTATGGAACTAGTGGATGAAGTTGAATTTCAACGGCGAGAGTGATTTTTTCACACGAGCGAGTGCAACGAGCGAGTGCGAAAAAGAAACTCGAGCCGTTGAAATTTCTTCATCCGCGAGTTGCATATACTATTTTTTCTAAGAAATTAGGAAATAACTAGCAGTATTAAACGTCAAACACTAACGGGTCGTCCAGCCTAGGCGTCATGATTTTCGAAGCGCGCGAAGCGGACGGTGCGGTCGGTGCAGGCGATACGCGACACGTTTCGCTAGCTGCGAAACGCTCAGGCTGGACGACCCGTTAAAATCGTAGACGGCCGAGTATTTTTCCACTAGAGGGTGAAATGAAATTTCATCCACTGCCAGCGATGGGAAAATGACAAACTTCAACCTTAATGAGTAGAAAAACAATATTTATTACAATATAATGAGATAATTTGAATTATTCCAATTTTCGAAGAAGTTATTTAACTGATTTTCTTTGTTGAATAATTTTCAATTGTGAATCTAACTTTTCGATTGTTTCTCTAAATTTTCGCTTCTTCTCCATCATTTTTTCGATTAACGGTTTTATTTGTATTTCGAAACGTTCCACATTCATTTCAAATCTTCTAACATCATATAACCAAGTATTAATTCGGTTTTCTTTATCATTTATTAAGAAAATAACAGGTATATTATCGAAGCACACACGTCTTTTATTCATGACGATTCACCATAAAATAATATTTTGTACGAGGATGGTGAAATAAAACACAGTAAGTGATTAATTATAATTTATTAAAATCATTAATTCTACAGCTTAAGATTATTAAGTCCTTTTCTTATTTCATACAACTTAATTGCTTCTTTTATGGAACGAATACGTTCCAAATGTAAATCTAATCTCCGATGAAAAGTTTTAACGATATTTAGATTATATTTCTTATTTTTCATTATCTTCATCCTTCAATGAATTCTATATTGACGGTTTGACCGATCGGTCCTTTGTTGACGAAATGCAACTTCCAGCCGTTAGCAATTTTTCTGTTCAGATCGTCGATTACTGAATCGTCGAATTTTTCAGTAAAGCGCTCGGGTAGTATTGTCCTGCAATCTTCCAGTTGCACAAATATTTTGTCCCCGTATTTTGTAGGATTTTTACTAAAACTTTTAATTAAAAACTTTTTGTTTTCTTCTAAAGTTTTTGCACTCACAAAAGCTTGTAATTGTGATTCTTTATTCAAACCAGAAATAAAAGACGACATTTTAAATTTACAATCTGTTCAACAATTGAAGGCACAATACTAAATAAATCACTGACAAGTAAATCGACGTTTATATAACCGCAAAAGAGATGGTGGGGTATTACTCGAGCCTGCTCGAGATAGGAAGGGGATCGCTGCGTCAGCTTAACCGAGCAAAAACAAGGTCAACGCACATGTCAGCCACCTGCAGCCACAAAGGGTCAATGAACGCCCAGGTCAATTGTCGACCAAAAAGATCAATGACCGCTCGATCAAAAGTTGTGGGGCTCCTAGCTCGGGTTGACCTCATTTGACCTGAGCCAGGAGCCCCACTTTATAACTACTCGTAGGGTATCTGATTGGCTTAAAAGTACAAGAAAACACTTCAAAAGTGACGTTTCTGAAGAATTTTAACAGTTTTCTTGTATCTACGAACGCCAGAATGCATAAAATTGACCTAAACGTCTCCTTTTCCTATTCTGAGTCGATTCTGCATGCTTTAAGTGTGTTTGGTGGCTCAGAACCATCAAAAAACGTTGAAATATAGTTCAAATTCAATAAAAATCGACAAAAATACAGTTTCTAGCTAAAATTTGATGGTTTCGTTGCACTTTCCGAGCCCGTTGGGTATCTGATTGGCTTAAAAGTACAAGAAAACACTTCAAAAGTGACGTTTCTGAAGAATTTTAACAGTTTTCTTGTATCTACGAACGCCAGAATGCATAAAATTGACCTAAACGTCTCCTTTTCCTATTCTGAGTCGATTCTGCATGCTTTAAGTGTGTTTGGTGGCTCAGAACCATCAAAAAACGTTGAAATATAGTTCAAATTCAATAAAAATCGACAAAAATACAGTTTCTAGCTAAAATTTGATCGTTTCGTTGCACTTTCCGAGCCCGTAGGGTATCTGATTGGCTTAAAAGTACAAGAAAACACTTCAAAAGTGACGTTTCTGAAGAATTTTAACAGTTTTCTTGTATCTACGAACGCCAGAATGCATAAAATTGACCTAAACGTCTCCTTTTCCTATTCTGAGTCGATTCTGCATGCTTTAAGTGTGTTTGGTGGCTCAGAACCATCAAAAAACGTTGAAATATAGTTCAAATTCAATAAAAATCGACAAAAATACAGTTTCTAGCTAAAATTTGATGGTTTCGTTGCACTTTCCGAGCCCGTAGGGTATCTGATTAGCTTAAAAGTACAAGAAAACACTTCAAAAGTGACGTTTCTGAAGAATTTTAACAGTTTTCTTGTATCTACGAACGCCAGAATGCATAAAATTGACCTAAACGTCTCCTTTTCCTATTCTGAGTCGATTCTGCATGCTTTAAGTGTGTTTGGTGGCTCAGAACCATCAAAAAACGTTGAAATATAGTTCAAATTCAATAAAAATCGACAAAAATACAGTTTCTAGCTAAAATTTGATGGTTTCGTTGCACTTTCCGAGCCCGTAGGGTATCTGATTGGCTTAAAAGTACAAGAAAACACTTCAAAAGTGACGTTTCTGAAGAATTTTAACAGTTTTCTTGTATCTACGAACGCCAGAATGCATAAAATTGACCTAAACGTCTCCTTTTCCTATTCTGAGTCGATTCTGCATGCTTTAAGTGTGTTTGGTGGCTCAGAACCATCAAAGAACGTTGAAATATAGTTCAAATTCAATAAAAATCGACAAAAATACAGTTTCTAGCTAAAAGTTGATGGTTTCGTTGCACTTTCCGAGCCCGTAGGGTATCTGATTGGCTTAAAAGTACAAGAAAACACTTCAAAAGTGACGTTTCTGAAGAATTTTAACAGTTTTCTTGTATCTACGAACGCCAGAATGCATAAAATTGACCTAAACGTCTCCTTTTCCTATTCTGAGTCGATTCTGCATGCTTTAAGTGTGTTTGGTGGCTCAGAACCATCAAAAAACGTTGAAATATAGTTCAAATTCAATAAAAATCGACAAAAATACAGTTTCTAGCTAAAATTTGATGATTTCGTTGCACTTTCCGAGCCCGTAGGGTATCTGATTGACTTAAAAGTACAAGAAAACACTTCAAAAGTGACGTTTCTGAAGAATTTTAACAGTTTTCTTGTATCTACGAACGCCAGAATGCATAAAATTGACCTAAACGTCTCCTTTTCCTATTCTGAGTCGATTCTGCATGCTTTAAGTGTGTTTGGTGGCTCAGAACCATCAAAAAACGTTGAAATATAGTTCAAATTCAATAAAAATCGACAAAAATACAGTTTCTAGCTAAAATTTGATGGTTTCGTTGCACTTTCCGAGCCCGTAGGGTATCTGATTGGCTTAAAAGTACAAGAAAACACTTCAAAAGTGACGTTTCTGAAGAATTTTAACAGTTTTCTTGTATCTACGAACGCCAGAATGCATAAAATTGACCTAAACGTCTCCTTTTCCTATTCTGAGTCGATTCTGCATGCTTTAAGTGTGTTTGGTGGCTCAGAACCATCAAAAAACGTTGAAATATAGTTCAAATTCAATAAAAATCGACAAAAATACAGTTTCTAGCTAAAATTTGATGGTTTCGTTGCACTTTCCGAGCCCGTAGGGTATCTGATTGGCTTAAAAGTACAAGAAAACACTTCAAAAGTGACGTTTCTGAAGAATTTTAACAGTTTTCTTGTATCTACGAACGCCAGAATGCATAAAATTGACCTAAACGTCTCCTTTTCCTATTCTGAGTCGATTCTGCATGCTTTAAGTGTGTTTGGTGGCTCAGAACCATCAAAAAACGTTGAAATATAGTTCAAATTCAATAAAAATCGACAAAAATACAGTTTCTAGCTAAAATTTGATGGTTTCGTTGCACTTTCCGAGCCCGTAGGGTATCTGATTGGCTTAAAAGTACAAGAAAACACTTCAAAAGTGACGTTTCTGAAGAATTTTAACAGTTTTCTTGTATCTACGAACGCCAGAATGCATAAAATTGACCTAAACGTCTCCTTTTCCTATTCTGAGTCGATTCTGCATGCTTTAAGTGTGTTTGGTGGCTCAGAACCATCAAAAAACGTTGAAATATAGTTCAAATTCAATAAAAATCGACAAAAATACAGTTTCTAGCTAAAATTTGATGGTTTCGTTGCACTTTCCGAGCCCGTAGGGTATCTGATTGGCTTAAAAGTACAAGAAAACACTTCAAAAGTGACGTTTCTGAAGAATTTTAACAGTTTTCTTGTATCTACGAACGCCAGAATGCATAAAATTGACCTAAACGTCTCCTTTTCCTATTCTGAGTCGATTCTGCATGCTTTAAGTGTGTTTGGTGGCTCAGAACCATCAAAAAACGTTGAAATATAGTTCAAATTCAATAAAAATCGACAAAAATACAGTTTCTAGCTAAAATTTGATGGTTTCGTTGCACTTTCCGAGCCCGTAGGGTATCTGATTGGCTTAAAAGTACAAGAAAACACTTCAAAAGTGACGTTTCTGAAGAATTTTAACAGTTTTCTTGTAACTACGAACGCCAGAATGCATAAAATTGACCTAAACGTCTCCTTTTCCTATTCTGAGTCGATTCTGCATGCTTTAAGTGTGTTTGGTGGCTCAGAACCATCAAAAAACGTTGAAATATAGTTCAAATTCAATAAAAATCGACAAAAATACAGTTTCTAGCTAAAATTTGATGGTTTCGTTGCACTTTCCGAGCCCGTAGGGTATCTGATTGGCTTAAAAGGACAAGAAAACACTTCAAAAGTGACGTTTCTGAAGAATTTTAACAGTTTTCTTGTATCTACGAACGCCAGAATGCATAAAATTGACCTAAACGTCTCCTTTTCCTATTCTGAGTCGATTCTGCATGCTTTAAGTGTGTTTGGTGGCTCAGAACCATCAAAAAACGTTGAAATATAGTTCAAATTCAATAAAAATCGACAAAAATACAGTTTCTAGCTAAAATTTGATGGTTTCGTTGCACTTTCCGAGCTCGTAGGGTATCTGATTGGCTTAAAAGTACAAGAAAACACTTCAAAAGTGACGTTTCTGAAGAATTTTAACAGTTTTCTTGTATCTACGAACGCCAGAATGCATAAAATTGACCTAAACGTCTCCTTTTCCTATTCTGAGTCGATTCTGCATGCTTTAAGTGTGTTTGGTGGCTCAGAACCATCAAAAAACGTTGAAATATAGTTCAGATTCAATAAAAATCGACAAAAATACAGTTTCTAGCTAAAATTTGATGGTTTCGTTGCACTTTGCGAGCCCGTTGGGTATCTGATTGGCTTAAAAGTACAAGAAAACACTTCAAAAGTGACGTTTCTGAAGAATTTTAACAGTTTTCTTGTATCTACGAACGCCAGAATGCATAAAATTGACCTAAACGTCTCCTTTTCCTATTCTGAGTCGATTCTGCATGCTTTAAGTGTGTTTGGTGGCTCAGAACCATCAAAAAACGTTGAAATATAGTTCAAATTCAATAAAAATCGACAAAAATACAGTTTCTAGCTAAAATTTGATGGTTTCGTTGCACTTTCCGAGCCCGTAGGCTATCTGATTGGCTTAAAAGTACAAGAAAACACTTCAAAAGTGACGTTTCTGAAGAATTTTAACAGTTTTCTTGTATCTACGAACGCCAGAATCCATAAAATTGACCTAAACGTCTCCTTTTCCTATTCTGAGTCGACTCTGCATGCTTTAAGTGTGTTTGGTGGCTCAGAACCATCAAAAAACGTTGAAATATAGTTCAAATTCAATAAAAATCGACAAAAATACAGTTTCTAGCTAAAATTTGATGGTTTCGTTGCACTTTCCGAGCCCGTAGGTTATCTGATTGGCTTAAAAGTACAAGAAAACACTTCAAAAGTGACGTTCCTGAAGAATTTTAACAGTTTTCTTGTATCTACGAACGCCAGAATGCATAAAATTGACCTAAACGTCTCCTTTTCCTATTCTGAGTCGATTCTGCATGCTTTAAGTGTGTTTGGTGGCTCAGAACCATCAAAAAACTTTGAAATATAGTTCAAATTCAATAAAAATCGACAAAAATACAGTTTCTAGCTAAAATTTGATGGTTTCGTTGCACTTTCCGAGCCCGTAGGGTATCTGATTGGCTTAAAAGTACAAGAAAACACTTCAAAAGTGACGTTTCTGAAGAATTTTAACAGTTTTCTTGTATCTACGAACGCCAGAATGCATAAAATTGACCTAAACGTCTCCTTTTCCTATTCTGAGTCGATTCTGCATGCTTTAAGTGTGTTTGGTGGCTCAGAACCATCAAAAAACGTTGAAATATAGTTCAAATTCAATAAAAATCGACAAAAATACAGTTTCTGGCTAAAATTTGATGGTTTCGTTGCACTTTCCGAGCCCGTAGGGTATCTGATTGGCTTAAAAGTACAAGAAAACACTTCAAAAGTGACGTTTCTGAAGAATTTTAACAGTTTTCTTGTATCTACGAACGCCAGAATGCATAAAATTGACCTAAACGTCTCCTTTTCCTATTCTGAGTCGATTCTGCATGCTTTAAGTGTGTTTGGTGGCTCAGAACCATCAAAAAACGTTGAAATATAGTTCAAATTCAATAAAAATCGACAAAAATACAGTTTCTAGCTAAAATTTGATGGTTTCGTTGCACTTTCCGAGCCCGTAGGGTATCTGATTGGCTTAAAAGTACAAGAAAACACTTCAAAAGTGACGTTTCTGAAGAATTTTAACAGTTTTCTTGTATCTACGAACGCCAGAATGCATAAAATTGACCTAAACGTCTCCTTTTCCTATTCTGAGTCGATTCTGCATGCTTTAAGTGTGTTTGGTGGCTCAGAACCATCAAAAAACGTTGAAATATAGTTCAAATTCTATAAAAATCGACAAAAATACAGTTTCTAGCTAAAATTTGATGGTTTCGTTGCACTTTCCGAGCCCGTAGGGTATCTGATTGGCTTAAAAGTACAAGAAAACACTTCAAAAGTGACGTTTCTGAAGAATTTTAACAGTTTTCTTGTATCTACGAACGCCAGAATGCATAAAATTGACCTAAACGTCTCCTTTTCCTATTCTGAGTCGATTCTGCATGCTTTAAGTGTGTTTGGTGGCTCAGAACCATCAAAAAACGTTGAAATATAGTTCAAATTCAATAAAAATCGACAAAAATACAGTTTCTAGCTAAAATTTGATGGTTTCGTTGCACTTTCCGAGCCCGTTGGGTATCTGATTGGCTTAAAAGTACAAGAAAACACTTCAAAAGTGACGTTTCTGAAGAATTTTAACAGTTTTCTTGTATCTACGAACGCCAGAATGCATAAAATTGACCTAAACGTCTCCTTTTCCTATTCTGAGTCGATTCTGCATGCTTTAAGTGTGTTTGGTGGCTCAGAACCATCAAAAAACGTTGAAATATAGTTCAAATTCAATAAAAATCGACAAAAATACAGTTTCTAGCTAAAATTTGATGGTTTCGTTGCACTTTCCGAGCCCGTAGGGTATCTGATTGGCTTAAAAGTACAAGAAAACACTTCAAAAGTGACGTTTCTGAAGAATTTTAACAGTTTTCTTGTATCTACGAACGCCAGAATGCATAAAATTGACCTAAACGTCTCCTTTTCCTATTCTGAGTCGATTCTGCATGCTTTAAGTGTGTTTGGTGGCTCAGAACCATCAAAAAACGTTGAAATATAGTTCAAATTCAATAAAAATCGACAAAAATACAGTTTCTAGCTAAAATTTGATGGTTTCGTTGCACTTTCCGAGCCCGTTGGGTATCTGATTGGCTTAAAAGTACAAGAAAACACTTCAAAAGTGACGTTTCTGAAGAATTTTAACAGTTTTCTTGTATCTACGAACGCCAGAATGCATAAAATTGACCTAAACGTCTCCTTTTCCTATTCTGAGTCGATTCTGCATGCTTTAAGTGTGTTTGGTGGCTCAGAACCATCAAAAAACGTTGAAATATAGTTCAAATTCAATAAAAATCGACAAAAATACAGTTTCTAGCTAAAATTTGATGGTTTCGTTGCACTTTCCGAGCCCGTAGGGTGTCTGATTGGCTTAAAAGTACAAGAAAACACTTCAAAAGTGACGTTTCTGAAGAATTTTAACAGTTTTCTTGTATCTACGAACGCCAGAATGCATAAAATTGACCTAAACGTCTCCTTTTCCTATTCTGAGTCGATTCTGCATGTTTTAAGTGTGTTTGGTGGCTCAGAACCATCAAAAAACGTTGAAATATAGTTCAAATTCAATAAAAATCGACAAAAATACAGTTTCTAGCTAAAATTTGATGGTTTCGTTGCACTTTCCGAGCCCGTAGGGTATCTGATTGGCTTAAAAGTACAAGAAAACACTTCAAAAGTGACGTTTCTGAAGAATTTTAACAGTTTTCTTGTATCTACGAACGCCAGAATGCATAAAATTGACCTAAACGTCTCCTTTTCCTATTCTGAGTCGATTCTGCATGCTTTAAGTGTGTTTGGTGGCTCAGAACCATCAAAAAACGTTGAAATATAGTTCAAATTCAATAAAAATCGACAAAAATACAGTTTCTAGCTAAAATTTGATGGTTTCGTTGCACTTTCCGAGCCCGTAGGGTTTCTGATTGGCTTAAAAGTACAAGAAAACACTTCAAAAGTGACGTTTCTGAAGAATTTTAACAGTTTTCTTGTATCTACGAACGCCAGAATGCATAAAATTGACCTAAACGTCTCCTTTTCCTATTCTGAGTCGATTCTGCATGCTTTAAGTGTGTTTGGTGGCTCAGAACCATCAAAAAACGTTGAAATATAGTTCAAATTCAATAAAAATCGACAAAAATACAGTTTCTAGCTAAAATTTGATGGTTTCGTTGCACTTTCCGAGCCCGTTGGGTATCTGATTGGCTTAAAAGTACAAGAAAACACTTCAAAAGTGACGTTTCTGAAGAATTTTAACAGTTTTCTTGTATCTACGAACGCCAGAATGCATAAAATTGACCTAAACGTCTCCTTTTCCTATTCTGAGTCGATTCTGCATGCTTTAAGTGTGTTTGGTGGCTCAGAACCATCAAAAAACGTTGAAATATAGTTCAAATTCAATAAAAATCGACAAAAATACAGTTTCTAGCTAAAATTTGATGGTTTCGTTGCACTTTCCGAGCCCGTAGGGTATCTGATTGGCATAAAAGTACAAGAAAACACTTCAAAAGTGACGTTTCTGAAGAATTTTAACAGTTTTCTTGTATCTACGAACGCCAGAATGCATAAAATTGACCTAAACGTCTCCTTTTCCTATTCTGAGTCGATTCTGCATGCTTTAAGTGTGTTTGGTGGCTCAGAACCATCAAAAAACGTTGAAATATAGTTCAAATTCAATAAAAATCGACAAAAATACAGTTTCTGGCTAAAATTTGATGGTTTCGTTGCACTTTCCGAGCCCGTAGGGTATCTGATTGGCTTAAAAGTACAAGAAAACATTTCAAAAGTGACGTTTCTGAAGAATTTTAACAGTTTTCTTGTATCTACGAACGCCAGAATGCATAAAATTGACCTAAACGTCTCCTTTTCCTATTCTGAGTCGATTCTGCATGCTTTAAGTGTGTTTGGTGGCTCAGAACCATCAAAAAACGTTGAAATATAGTTCAAATTCAATAAAAATCGACAAAAATACAGTTTCTAGCTAAAATTTGATGGTTTCGTTGCACTTTCCGAGCCCGTAGGGTATCTGATTGGCTTAAAAGTACAAGAAAACACTTCAAAAGTGACGTTTCTGAAGAATTTTAACAGTTTTCTTGTATCTACGAACGCCAGAATGCATAAAATTGACCTAAACGTCTCCTTTTCCTATTCTGAGTAGATTCTGCATGCTTTAAGTGTGTTTGGTGGTTCAGAACCATCAAAAAACGTTGAAATATAGTTCAAATTCAATAAAAATCGACAAAAATACAGTTTCTAGCTAAAATTTGATGGTTTCGTTGCACTTTCCGAGCCCGTAGGGTATCTGATTGGCTTAAAAGTACAAGAAAACACTTCAAAAGTAATGTTTCTGAAGAATTTTAACAGTTTTCTTGTATCTACGAACGCCAGAATGCATAAAATTGACCTAAACGTCTCCTTTTCCTATTCTGAGTCGATTCTGCATGCTTTAAGTGTGTTTGGTGGCTCAGAACCATCAAAAAACGTTGAAATATAGTTCAAATTCTATAAAAATCGACAAAAATACAGTTTCTAGCTAAAATTTGATGGTTTCGTTGCACTTTCCGAGCCCGTAGGGTATCTGATTGGCTTAAAAGTACAAGAAAACACTTCAAAAGTGACGTTTCTGAAGAATTTTAACAGTTTTCTTGTATCTACGAACGCCAGAATGCATAAAATTGACCTAAACGTCTCCTTTTCCTATTCTGAGTCGATTCTGCATGCTTTAAGTGTGTTTGGTGGCTCAGAACCATCAAAAAACGTTGAAATATAGTTCAAATTCAATAAAAATCGACAAAAATACAGTTTCTAGCTAAAATTTGATGGTTTCGTTGCACTTTCCGAGCCCGTAGGGTGTCTGATTGGCTTAAAAGTACAAGAAAACACTTCAAAAGTGACGTTTCTGAAGAATTTTAACAGTTTTCTTGTATCTACGAACGCCAGAATGCATAAAATTGACCTAAACGTCTCCTTTTCCTATTCTGAGTCGATTCTGCATGCTTTAAGTGTGTTTGGTGGCTCAGAACCATCAAAAAACGTTGAAATATAGTTCAAATTCAATAAAAATCGACAAAAATACAGTTTCTAGCTAAAATTTGATGGTTTCGTTGCACTTTCCGAGCCCGTAGGGTATCTGATTGGCTTAAAAGTACAAGAAAACACTTCAAAAGTGACGTTTCTGAAGAATTTTAACAGTTTTCTTGTATCTACGAACGCCAGAATGCATAAAATTGACCTAAACGTCTCCTTTTCCTATTCTGAGTCGATTCTGCATGCTTTAAGTGTGTTTGGTGGCTCAGAACCATCAAAAAACGTTGAAATATAGTTCAAATTCAATAAAAATCGACAAAAATACAGTTTCTAGCTAAAATTTGATGGTTTCGTTGCACTTTCCGAGCCCGTAGGGTATCTGATTGGCTTAAAAGTACAGAAAACACTTCAAAAGTGACGTTTCTGAAGAATTTTAACAGTTTTCTTGTATCTACGAACGCCAGAATGCATAAAATTGACCTAAACGTCTCCTTTTCCTATTCTGAGTCGATTCTGCATGCTTTAAGTGTGTTTGGTGGCTCAGAACCATCAAAAAACGTTGAAATATAGTTCAAATTCAATAAAAATCGACAAAAATACAGTTTCTAGCTAAAATTTGATGGTTTCGTTGCACTTTCCGAGCCCGTTGGGTATCTGATTGGCTTAAAAGTACAAGAAAACACTTCAAAAGTGACGTTTCTCAAGAATTTTAACAGTTTTCTTGTATCTACGAACGCCAGAATGCATAAAATTGACCTAAACGTCTC
>NW_026972388.1:0-69906 GCF_036711695.1 Zophobas morio | reverse complement strand
GCCCGTAGGGTATCTGATTGGCTTAAAAGTACAAGAAAACACTTCAAGAGTGACGTTTCTGAAGAATTTTAACAGTTTTCTTGTATCTACGAACGCCAGAATGCATAAAATTGACCTAAACGTCTCCTTTTCCTATTCTGAGTCGATTCTGCATGCTTTAAGTGTGTTTGGTGGCTCAGAACCATCAAAAAACGTTGAAATATAGTTCAAATTCAATAAAAATCGACAAAAATACAGTTTCTAGCTAAAATTTGATGGTTTCGTTGCACTTTCCGAGCCCGTAGGGTATCTGATTGGCTTAAAAGTACAAGAAAACACTTCAAAAGTGACGTTTCTGAAGAATTTTAACAGTTTTCTTGTATCTACGAACGCCAGAATGCATAAAATTGACCTAAACGTCTCCTTTCCTATTCTGAGTCGATTCTGCATGCTTTAAGTGTGTTTGGTGGCTCAGAACCATCAAAAAACGTTGAAATATAGTTCAAATTCAATAAAAATCGACAAAAATACAGTTTCTAGCTAAAATTTGATGGTTTCGTTGCACTTTCCGAGCCCGTAGGGTATCTGATTGGCTTAAAAGTACAAGAAAACACTTCAAAAGTGACGTTTCTGAAGAATTTTAACAGTTTTCTTGTATCTACGAACGCCAGAATGCATAAAATTGACCTAAACGTCTCCTTTTCCTATTCTGAGTCGATTCTGCATGCTTTAAGTGTGTTTGGTGGCTCAGAACCATCAAAAAACGTTGAAATATAGTTCAAATTCAATAAAAATCGACAAAAATACAGCTTCTAGCTAAAATTTGATGGTTTCGTTGCACTTTCCGAGCCCGTAGGTTATCTGATTGGCTTAAAAGTACAAGAAAACACTTCAAAAGTGACGTTTCTGAAGAATTTTAACAGTTTTCTTGTATCTACGAACGCCAGAATGCATAAAATTGACCTAAACGTCTCCTTTTCCTATTCTGAGTCGATTCTGCATGCTTTAAGTGTGTTTGGTGGCTCAGAACCATCAAAAAACGTTGAAATATAGTTCAAATTCAATAAAAATCGACAAAAATACAGTTTCTAGCCAAAATTTGATGGTTTCGTTGCACTTTCCGAGCCCGTAGGGTATCTGATTGGCTTAAAAGTACAAGAAAACACTTCAAAAGTGACGTTTCTGAAGAATTTTAACAGTTTTCTTGTATCTACGAACGCCAGAATGCATAAAATTGACTTAAACGTCTCCTTTTCCTATTCTGAGTCGATTCTGCATGCTTTAAGTGTGTTTGGTGGCTCAGAACCATCAAAAAACATTGAAATATAGTTCAAATTCAATAAAAATCGACAAAAATACAGTTTCTAGCTAAAATTTGATGGTTTCGTTGCACTTTCCGAGCCCGTAGGGTATCTGATTGGCTTAAAAGTACAAGAAAACACTTCAAAAGTGACGTTTCTGAAGAATTTTAACAGTTTTCTTGTATCTACGAACGCCAGAATGCATAAAATTGACCTAAACGTCTCCTTTTCCTATTCTGAGTCGATTCTGCATGCTTTAATTGTGTTTGGTGGCTCAGAACCATCAAAAAACGTTGAAATATAGTTCAAATTCAATAAAAATCGACAAAAATACAGTTTCTAGCTAAAATTTGATGGTTTCGTTGCACTTTCCGAGCCCGTAGGGTATCTGATTGGCTTAAAAGTACAAGAAAACACTTCAAAAGTGACGTTTCTGAAGAATTTTAACAGTTTTCTTGTATCTACGAACGCCAGAATGCATAAAATTGATCTAAACGTCTCCTTTTCCTATTCTGAGTCGATTCTGCATGCTTTAAGTGTGTTTGGTGGCTCAGAACCATCAAAAAACGTTGAAATATAGTTCAAATTCAATAAAAATCGACAAAAATACAGTTTCTAGCTAAAATTTGATGGTTTCGTTGCACTTTCCGAGCCCGTAGGGTATCTGATTGGCTTAAAAGTACAAGAAAACACTTCAAAAGTGACGTTTCTGAAGAATTTTAACAGTTTTCTTGTATCTACGAACGCCAGAATGTATAAAATTGACCTAAACGTCTCCTTTTCCTATTCTGAGTCGATTCTGCATGCTTTAAGTGTGTTTGGTGGCTCAGAACCATCAAAAAACGTTGAAATATAGTTCAAATTCAATAAAAATCGACAAAAATACAGTTTCTAGCTAAAATTTGATGGTTTCGTTGCACTTTCCGAGCCCGTAGGGTATCTGATTGGCTTAAAAGTACAAGAAAACACTTCAAGAGTGACGTTTCTGAAGAATTTTAACAGTTTTCTTGTATCTACGAACGCCAGAATGCATAAAATTGACCTAAACGTCTCCTTTTCCTATTCTGAGTCGATTCTGCATGCTTTAAGTGTGTTTGGTGGCTCAGAACCATCAAAAAACGTTGAAATATAGTTCAAATTCAATAAAAATCGACAAAAATACAGTTTCTAGCTAAAATTTGATGGTTTCGTTGCACTTTCCGAGCCCGTAGGGTATCTGATTGGCTTAAAAGTACAAGAAAACACTTCAAAAGTGACGTTTCTGAAGAATTTTAACAGTTTTCTTGTATCTACGAACGCCAGAATGCATAAAATTGACCTAAACGTCTCCTTTCCTATTCTGAGTCGATTCTGCATGCTTTAAGTGTGTTTGGTGGCTCAGAACCATCAAAAAACGTTGAAATATAGTTCAAATTCAATAAAAATCGACAAAAATACAGTTTCTAGCTAAAATTTGATGGTTTCGTTGCACTTTCCGAGCCCGTAGGGTATCTGATTGGCTTAAAAGTACAAGAAAACACTTCAAAAGTGACGTTTCTGAAGAATTTTAACAGTTTTCTTGTATCTACGAACGCCAGAATGCATAAAATTGACCTAAACGTCTCCTTTTCCTATTCTGAGTCGATTCTGCATGCTTTAAGTGTGTTTGGTGGCTCAGAACCATCAAAAAACGTTGAAATATAGTTCAAATTCAATAAAAATCGACAAAAATACAGCTTCTAGCTAAAATTTGATGGTTTCGTTGCACTTTCCGAGCCCGTAGGTTATCTGATTGGCTTAAAAGTACAAGAAAACACTTCAAAAGTGACGTTTCTGAAGAATTTTAACAGTTTTCTTGTATCTACGAACGCCAGAATGCATAAAATTGACCTAAACGTCTCCTTTTCCTATTCTGAGTCGATTCTGCATGCTTTAAGTGTGTTTGGTGGCTCAGAACCATCAAAAAACGTTGAAATATAGTTCAAATTCAATAAAAATCGACAAAAATACAGTTTCTAGCTAAAATTTGATGGTTTCGTTGCACTTTCCGAGCCCGTAGGGTATCTGATTGGCTTAAAAGTACAAGAAAACACTTCAAAAGTGACGTTTCTGAAGAATTTTAACAGTTTTCTTGTATCTACGAACGCCAGAATGCATAAAATTGACTTAAACGTCTCCTTTTCCTATTCTGAGTCGATTCTGCATGCTTTAAGTGTGTTTGGTGGCTCAGAACCATCAAAAAACATTGAAATATAGTTCAAATTCAATAAAAATCGACAAAAATACAGTTTCTAGCTAAAATTTGATGGTTTCGTTGCACTTTCCGAGCCCGTAGGGTATCTGATTGGCTTAAAAGTACAAGAAAACACTTCAAAAGTGACGTTTCTGAAGAATTTTAACAGTTTTCTTGTATCTACGAACGCCAGAATGCATAAAATTGACCTAAACGTCTCCTTTTCCTATTCTGAGTCGATTCTGCATGCTTTAATTGTGTTTGGTGGCTCAGAACCATCAAAAAACGTTGAAATATAGTTCAAATTCAATAAAAATCGACAAAAATACAGTTTCTAGCTAAAATTTGATGGTTTCGTTGCACTTTCCGAGCCCGTAGGGTATCTGATTGGCTTAAAAGTACAAGAAAACACTTCAAAAGTGACGTTTCTGAAGAATTTTAACAGTTTTCTTGTATCTACGAACGCCAGAATGCATAAAATTGATCTAAACGTCTCCTTTTCCTATTCTGAGTCGATTCTGCATGCTTTAAGTGTGTTTGGTGGCTCAGAACCATCAAAAAACGTTGAAATATAGTTCAAATTCAATAAAAATCGACAAAAATACAGTTTCTAGCTAAAATTTGATGGTTTCGTTGCACTTTCCGAGCCCGTAGGGTATCTGATTGGCTTAAAAGTACAAGAAAACACTTCAAAAGTGACGTTTCTGAAGAATTTTAACAGTTTTCTTGTATCTACGAACGCCAGAATGCATAAATTTGACCTAAACGTCTCCTTTTCCTATTCTGAGTCGATTCTGCATGCTTTAAGTGTGTTTGGTGGCTCAGAACCATCAAAAAACGTTGAAATATTGTTCAAATTCAATAAAAATCGACAAAAATACAGTGTCTAGCTAAAATTTGATGGTTTCGTTGCACTTTCCGAGCCCGTAGGGTATCTGATTGGCTTAAAAGTACAAGAAAACACTTCAAAAGTGACGTTTCTGAAGAATTTTAACAGTTTTCTTGTATCTACGAACGCCAGAATGCATAAAATTGACCTAAACGTCTCCTTTTCCTATTCTGAGTCGATTCTGCATGCTTTAAGTGTGTTTGGTGGCTCAGAACCATCAAAAAACGTTGAAATATAGTTCAAATTCAATAAAAATCGACAAAAATACAGTTTCTAGCTAAAATTTGATGGTTTCGTTGCACTTTCCGAGCCCGTAGGGTATCTGATTGGCTTAAAAGTACAAGAAAACACTTCAAAAGTGACGTTTCTGAAGAATTTTAACAGTTTTCTTGTATCTACGAACGCCAGAATGCATAAAATTGACCTAAACGTCTCCTTTTCCTATTCTGAGTCGAATCTGCATGCTTTAAGTGTGTTTGGTGGCTCAGAACCATCAAAAAACGTTGAAATATAGTTCAAATTCAATAAAAATCGACAAAAATACAGTTTCTAGCTAAAATTTGATGGTTTCGTTGCACTTTCCGAGCCCGTTGGGTATCTGATTGGTTTAAAAGTACAAGAAAACACTTCAAAAGTGACGTTTCTGAAGAATTTTAACAGTTTTCTTGTATCTACGAACGCCAGAATGCATAAAATTGACCTAAACGTCTCCTTTTCCTATTCTGAGTCGATTCTGCATGCTTAAAGTGTGTTTGGTGGCTCAGAACCATCATAAAACGTTGAAATATAGTTCAAATTCAATAAAAATCGACAAAAATACAGTTTCTAGCTAAAATTTGATGGTTTCGTTGCACTTTCCGAGCCCGTAGGGTATCTGATTGGCTTAAAAGTACAAGAAAACACTTCAAAAGTGACGTTTCTGAAGAATTTTAACAGTTTTCTTGTATCTACGAACGCCAGAATGCATAAAATTGACCTAAACGTCTCCTTTTCCTATTCAGAGTCGATTCTGCATGCTTTAAGTGTGTTTGGTGGCTCAGAACCATCAAAAAACGTTGAAATATAGTTCAAATTCAATAAAAATCGACAAAAATACAGTTTCTAGCTAAAATTTGATGGTTTCGTTGCACTTTCCGAGCCCGTAGGGTATCTGATTGGCTTAAAAGTACAAGAAAACACTTCAAAAGTGACGTTTCTGAAGAATTTTAACAGTTTTCTTGTATCTACGAACGCCAGAATGCATAAAATTGACCTAAACGTCTCCTTTTCCTATTCTGAGTCGATTCTGCATGCTTTAAGTGTGTTTGGTGGCTCAGAACCATCAAAAAACGTTGAAATACAGTTCAAATTCAATAAAAATCGACAAAAATACAGTTTCTAGCTAAAATTTGATGGTTTCGTTGCACTTTCCGAGCCCGTAGGGTATCTGATTGGCTTAAAAGTACAAGAAAACACTTCAAAAGTGACGTTTCTGAAGAATTTTAACAGTTTTCTTGTATCTACGAACGCCAGAATGCATAAAATTGACCTAAACGTCTCCTTTTCCTATTCTGAGTCGATTCTGCATGCTTTAAGTGTGTTTGGTGGCTCAGAACCATCAAAAAACGTTGAAATATAGTTCAAATTCAATAAAAATCGACAAAAATACAGTTTCTAGCTAAAATTTGATGGTTTCGTTGCACTTTCCGAGCCCGAAGGGTATCTGATTGGCTTAAAAGTACAAGAAAACACTTCAAAAGTGACGTTTCTGAAGAATTTTAACAGTTTTCTTGTATCTACGAACGCCAGAATGCATAAAATTGACCTAAACGTCTCCTTTTCCTATTCTGAGTCGATTCTGCATGCTTTAAGTGTGTTTGGTGGCTCAGAACCATCAAAAAACGTTGAAATATAGTTCAAATTCAATAAAAATCGACAAAAATACAGTTTCTAGCTAAAATTTGATGGTTTCGTTGCACTTTCCGAGTCCGTAGGGTATCTGATTGGCTTAAAAGTACAAGAAAACACTTCAAAAGTGACGTTTCTGAAGAATTTTAACAGTTTTCTTGTATCTACGAACGCCAGAATGCATAAAATTGACCTAAACGTCTCCTTTTCCTATTCTGAGTCGATTCTGCATGCTTTAAGTGTGTTTGGTGGCTCAGTACCATCAAAAAACGTTGAAATATAGTTCAAATTCAATAAAAATCGACAAAAATACAGTTTCTAGCTAAAATTTGATGGTTTCGTTGCACTTTCCGAGCCCGTAGGGTATCTGATTGGCTTAAAAGTACAAGAAAACACTTCAAAAGTGACGTTTCTGAAGAATTTTAACAGTTTTCTTGTATCTACGAACGCCAGAATGCATAAAATTGACCTAAACGTCTCCTTTTCCTATTCTGAGTCGATTCTGCATGCTTTAAGTGTGTTTGGTGGCTCAGAACCATCAAAAAACGTTGAAATATAGTTCAAATTCAATAAAAATCGACAAAAATACAGTTTCTAGCTAAAATTTGATGGTTTCGTTGCACTTTCCGAGCCCGTTGGGTATCTGATTGGCTTAAAAGTACAAGAAAACACTTCAAAAGTGACGTTTCTGAAGAATTTTAACAGTTTTCTTGTATCTACGAACGCCAGAATGCATAAAATTGACCTAAACGTCTCCTTTTCCTATTCTGAGTCGATTCTGCATGCTTTAAGTGTGTTTGGTGGCTCAGAACCATCAAAAAACGTTGAAATATAGTTCAAATTCAATAAAAATCGACAAAAATACAGTTTCTAGCTAAAATTTGATGGTTTCGTTGCACTTTCCGAGCCCGTAGGGTATCTGATTGGCTTAAAAGTACAAGAAAGCACTTCAAAAGTGACGTTTCTGAAGAATTTTAACAGTTTTCTTGTATCTACGAACGCCAGAATGCATAAAATTGACCTAAACGTCTCCTTTTCCTATTCTGAGTCGATTCTGCATGCTTTAAGTGTGTTTGGTGGCTCAGAACCATCAAAAAACGTTGAAATATAGTTCAAATTCAATAAAAATCGACAAAAATACAGTTTCTAGCTAAAATTTGATGGTTTCGTTGCACTTTCCGAGCCCGTAGGGTATCTGATTGGCTTAAAAGTACAAGAAAACACTTCAAAAGTGACGTTTCTGAAGAATTTTAACAGTTTTCTTGTATCTACGAAGGCCAGAATGCATAAAATTGACCTAAACGTCTCCTTTTCCTATTCTGAGTCGATTCTGCATGCTTTAAGTGTGTTTGGTGGCTCAGAACCATCAAAAAACGTTGAAATATAGTTCAAATTCAATAAAAATCGACAAAAATACAGTTTCTAGCTAAAATTTGATGGTTTCGTTGCACTTTCCGAGCCCGTTGGGTATCTGATTGGCTTAAAAGTACAAGAAAACACTTCATAAGTGACGTTTCTGAAGAATTTTAACAGTTTTCTTGTATCTACGAACGCCAGAATGCATAAAATTGACCTAAACGTCTCCTTTTCCTATTCTGAGTCGATTCTGCATGCTTTAAGTGTGTTTGGTGGCTCAGAACCATCAAAAAACGTTGAAATATAGTTCAAATTCAATAAAAATCGACAAAAATACAGTTTCTAGCTAAAATTTGATGGTTTCGTTGCACTTTCCGAGCCCGTAGGGTATCTGATTGGCTTAAAAGTACAAGAAAACACTTCAAAAGTGACGTTTCTGAAGAATTTTAACAGTTTTCTTGTATCTACGAACGCCAGAATGCATAAAATTGACCTAAACGTCTCCTTTTCCTATTCTGAGTCGATTCTGCATGCTTTAAGTGTGTTTGGTGGCTCAGAACCATCAAAAAACGTTGAAATATAGTTCAAATTCAATAAAAATCGACAAAAATACAGTTTCTAGCTAAAATTTGATGGTTTTCGTTGCACTTTCCGAGCCCGTTGGGTATCTGATTGGCTTAAAAGTACAAGAAAACACTTCAAAAGTGACGTTTCTGAAGAATTTTAACAGTTTTCTTGTATCTACGAACGCCAGAATGCTTAAAATTGACCTAAACGTCTCCTTTTCCTATTCTGAGTCGATTCTGCATGCTTTAAGTGTGTTTGGTGGCTCAGAACCATCAAAAAACGTTGAAATATAGTTCAAATTCAATAAAAATCGACAAAAATACAGTTTCTAGCTAAAATTTGATGGTTTCGTTGCACTTTCCGAGCCCGTTGGGTATCTGATTGGCTTAAAAGTACAAGAAAACACTTCAAAAGTGACGTTTCTGAAGAATTTTAACAGTTTTCTTGTATCTACGAACGCCAGAATGCATAAAATTGACCTAAACGTCTCCTTTTCCTATTCTGAGTCGATTCTGCATGCTTTAAGTGTGTTTGGTGGCTCAGAACCATCAAAAAACGTTGAAATATAGTTCAAATTCAATAAAAATCGACAAAAATACAGTTTCTAGCTAAAATTTGATGGTTTCGTTGCACTTTCCGAGCCCGTAGGGTATCTGATTGGCTTAAAAGTACAAGAAAACACTTCAAAAGTGACGTTTCTGAAGAATTTTAACAGTTTTCTTGTATCTACGAACGCCAGAATGCATAAAATTGACCTAAACGTCTGCTTTTCCTATTCTGAGTGGATTCTGCATGCTTTAAGTGTGTTTGGTGGCTCAGAACCATCAAAAAACGTTGAAATATAGTTCAAATTCAATAAAAATCGACAAAAATACAGTTTCTAGCTAAAATTTGATGGTTTCGTTGCACTTTCCGAGCCCGTAGGGTATCTGATTGGCTTAAAAGTACAAGAAAACACTTCAAAAGTGACGTTTCTGAAGAATTTTAACAGTTTTCTTGTATCTACGAACGCCAGAATGCATAAAATTGACCTAAACGTCTCCTTTTCCTATTCTGAGTCGATTCTGCATGCTTTAAGTGTGTTTGGTGGCTCAGAACCATCAAAAAACGTTGAAATATTGTTCAAATTCAATAAAAATCGACAAAAATACAGTTTCTAGCTAAAATTTGATGGTTTCGTTGCACTTTCCGAGCCCGTAGGGTATCTGATTGGCTTAAAAGTACAAGAAAACACTTCAAAAGTGACGTTTCTGAAGAATTTTAACAGTTTTCTTGTATCTACGAACGCCAGAATGCATAAAATTGACCTAAACGTCTCCTTTTCCTATTCTGAGTCGATTCTGCATGCTTTAAGTGTGTTTGGTGACTCAGAACCATCAAAAAACGTTGAAATATAGTTCAAATTCAATAAAAATCGACAAAAATACAGTTTCTAGCTAAAATTTTATGGTTTCGTTGCACTTTCCGAGCCCGTAGGGTATCTGATTGGCTTAAAAGTACAAGAAAACACTTCAAAAGTGATGTTTCTGAAGAATTTTAACAGTTTTCTTGTATCTACGAACGCCAGAATGCATAAAATTGACCTAAACGTCTCCTTTTCCTATTCTGAGTCGCTTCTGCATGCTTTAAGTGTGTTTGGTGGCTCAGAACCATCAAAAAACGTTGAAATATAGTTCAAATTCAATAAAAATCGACAAAAATACAGTTTCTAGCTAAAATTTGATGGTTTCGTTGCACTTTCCGAGCCCGTAGGGTATCTGATTGGCTTAAAAGTACAAGAAAACACTTCAAAAATGACGTTTCTGAAGAATTTTAACAGTTTTCTTGTATCTACGAACGCCAGAATGCATAAAATTGACCTAAACGTCTCCTTTTATTATTCTGAGTCGATTCTGCATGCTTTAAGTGTGTTTGGTGGCTCAGAACCATCAAAAAACGTTGAAATATAGTTCAAATTCAATAAAAATCGACAAAAATACAGTTTCTAGCTAAAATTTGATGGTTTCGTTGCACTTTCCGAGCCCGTAGGGTATCTGATTGGCTTAAAAGTACAAGAAAACACTTCAAAAGTGACGTTTCTGAAGAATTTTAACAGTTTTCTTGTATCTACGAACGCCAGCATGCATAAAATTTACCTAAACGTCTCCTTTTCCTATTCTGAGTCGATTCTGCATGCTTTAAGTGTGTTTGGTGGCTCAGAACCATCAAAAAACGTTGAAATATAGTTCAAATTCAATAAAAATCGACAAAAATACAGTTTCTAGCTAAAATTTGATGGTTTCGTTGCACTTTCCGAGCCCGTAGGGTATCTGATTGGCTTAAAAGTACAAGAAAACACTTCAAAAGTGACGTTTCTGAAGAATTTTAACAGTTTTCTTGTATCTACGAACGCCAGAATGCATAAAATTGACCTAAACGTCTCCTTTTCCTATTCTGAGTCGATTCTGCATGCTTTAAGTGTGTTTGGTGGCTCAGAACCATCAAAAAACGTTGAAATATAGTTCAAATTCAATAAAAATCGACAAAAATACAGTTTCTAGCTAAAATTTGATGGTTTTCGTTGCACTTTCCGAGCCCGTTGGGTATCTGATTGGCTTAAAAGTACAAGAAAACACTTCAAAAGTGACGTTTCTGAAGAATTTTAACAGTTTTCTTGTATCTACGAACGCCAGAATGCTTAAAATTGACCTAAACGTCTCCTTTTCCTATTCTGAGTCGATTCTGCATGCTTTAAGTGTGTTTGGTGGCTCAGAACCATCAAAAAACGTTGAAATATAGTTCAAATTCAATAAAAATCGACAAAAATACAGTTTCTAGCTAAAATTTGATGGTTTCGTTGCACTTTCCGAGCCCGTTGGGTATCTGATTGGCTTAAAAGTACAAGAAAACACTTCAAAAGTGACGTTTCTGAAGAATTTTAACAGTTTTCTTGTATCTACGAACGCCAGAATGCATAAAATTGACCTAAACGTCTCCTTTTCCTATTCTGAGTCGATTCTGCATGCTTTAAGTGTGTTTGGTGGCTCAGAACCATCAAAAAACGTTGAAATATAGTTCAAATTCAATAAAAATCGACAAAAATACAGTTTCTAGCTAAAATTTGATGGTTTCGTTGCACTTTCCGAGCCCGTAGGGTATCTGATTGGCTTAAAAGTACAAGAAAACACTTCAAAAGTGACGTTTCTGAAGAATTTTAACAGTTTTCTTGTATCTACGAACGCCAGAATGCATAAAATTGACCTAAACGTCTGCTTTTCCTATTCTGAGTGGATTCTGCATGCTTTAAGTGTGTTTGGTGGCTCAGAACCATCAAAAAACGTTGAAATATAGTTCAAATTCAATAAAAATCGACAAAAATACAGTTTCTAGCTAAAATTTGATGGTTTCGTTGCACTTTCCGAGCCCGTAGGGTATCTGATTGGCTTAAAAGTACAAGAAAACACTTCAAAAGTGACGTTTCTGAAGAATTTTAACAGTTTTCTTGTATCTACGAACGCCAGAATGCATAAAATTGACCTAAACGTCTCCTTTTCCTATTCTGAGTCGATTCTGCATGCTTTAAGTGTGTTTGGTGGCTCAGAACCATCAAAAAACGTTGAAATATTGTTCAAATTCAATAAAAATCGACAAAAATACAGTTTCTAGCTAAAATTTGATGGTTTCGTTGCACTTTCCGAGCCCGTAGGGTATCTGATTGGCTTAAAAGTACAAGAAAACACTTCAAAAGTGACGTTTCTGAAGAATTTTAACAGTTTTCTTGTATCTACGAACGCCAGAATGCATAAAATTGACCTAAACGTCTCCTTTTCCTATTCTGAGTCGATTCTGCATGCTTTAAGTGTGTTTGGTGACTCAGAACCATCAAAAAACGTTGAAATATAGTTCAAATTCAATAAAAATCGACAAAAATACAGTTTCTAGCTAAAATTTTATGGTTTCGTTGCACTTTCCGAGCCCGTAGGGTATCTGATTGGCTTAAAAGTACAAGAAAACACTTCAAAAGTGATGTTTCTGAAGAATTTTAACAGTTTTCTTGTATCTACGAACGCCAGAATGCATAAAATTGACCTAAACGTCTCCTTTTCCTATTCTGAGTCGCTTCTGCATGCTTTAAGTGTGTTTGGTGGCTCAGAACCATCAAAAAACGTTGAAATATAGTTCAAATTCAATAAAAATCGACAAAAATACAGTTTCTAGCTAAAATTTGATGGTTTCGTTGCACTTTCCGAGCCCGTAGGGTATCTGATTGGCTTAAAAGTACAAGAAAACACTTCAAAAATGACGTTTCTGAAGAATTTTAACAGTTTTCTTGTATCTACGAACGCCAGAATGCATAAAATTGACCTAAACGTCTCCTTTTATTATTCTGAGTCGATTCTGCATGCTTTAAGTGTGTTTGGTGGCTCAGAACCATCAAAAAACGTTGAAATATAGTTCAAATTCAATAAAAATCGACAAAAATACAGTTTCTAGCTAAAATTTGATGGTTTCGTTGCACTTTCCGAGCCCGTAGGGTATCTGATTGGCTTAAAAGTACAAGAAAACACTTCAAAAGTGACGTTTCTGAAGAATTTTAACAGTTTTCTTGTATCTACGAACGCCAGCATGCATAAAATTGACCTAAACGTCTCCTTTTCCTATTCTGAGTCGATTCTGCATGCTTTAAGTGTGTTTGGTGGCTCAGAACCATCAAAAAACGTTGAAATATAGTTCAAATTCAATAAAAATCGACAAAAATACAGTTTCTAGCTAAAATTTGATGGTTTCGTTGCACTTTCCGAGCCCGTAGGGTATCTGATTGGCTTAAAAGTACAAGAAAACACTTCAAAAGTGACGTTTCTGAAGAATTTTAACAGTTTTCTTGTATCTACGAACGCCAGAATGCATAAAATTGACCTAAACGTCTCCTTTTCCTATTCTGAGTCGATTCTGCATGCTTTAAGTGTGTTTGGTGGCTCAGAACCATCAAAAAACGTTGAAATATAGTTCAAATTCAATAAAAATCGACAAAAATACAGTTTATAGCTAAAATTTGATGGTTTCGTTGCACTTTCCGAGCCCGTAGGGTATCTGATTGGCTTAAAAGTACAAGAAAACACTTCAAAAGTGACGTTTCTGAAGAATTTTAACAGTTTTCTTGTATCTACGAACGCCAGAATGCATAAAATTGACCTAAACGTCCCCTTTTCCTATTCTGAGTCGATTCTGCATGCTTTAAGTGTGTTTGGTGGCTCAGAACCATCAAAAAACGTTGAAATATAGTTCAAATTCAATAAAAATCGACAAAAATACAGTTTCTAGCTAAAATTTGATGGTTTCGTTGCACTTTCCGAGCCCGTAGGGTATCTGATTGGCTTAAAAGTACAAGAAGACACTTCAAAAGTGACGTTTCCGAAGAATTTTAACAGTTTTCTTGTATCTACGAACGCCAGAATGCATAAAATTGACCTAAACGTCTCCTTTTCCTATTCTGAGTCGATTCTGCATGCTTTAAGTGTGTTTGGTGGCTCAGAACCATCAAAAAACGTTGAAATATAGTTCAAATTCAATAAAAATCGACAAAAATACAGTTTCTAGCTAAAATTTGATGGTTTCGTTGCACTTTCCGAGCCCGTAGGGTATCTGATTGGCTTAAAAGTACAAGAAAACACTTCAAAAGTGACGTTTCTGAAGAATTTTAACAGTTTTCTTGTATCTACGAACGCCAGAATGCATAAAATTGACCTAAACGTCTCCTTTTCCTATTCTGAGTCGATTCTGCATGCTTTAAGTGTGTTTGGTGGCTCAGAACCATCAAAAAACGTTGAAATATAGTTCAAATTCAATAAAAATCGACAAAAATACAGTTTCTAGCTAAAATTTTATGGTTTCGTTGCACTTTCCGAGCCCGTAGGGTATCTGATTGGCTTAAAAGTACAAGAAAACACTTCAAAAGTGACGTTTCTGAAGAATTTTAACAGTTTTCTTGTATCTACGAACGCCAGAATGCATAAAATTGACCTAAACGTCTCCTTTTCCTATTCTGAGTCGCTTCTGCATGCTTTAAGTGTGTTTGGTGGCTCAGAACCATCAAAAAACGTTGAAATATAGTTCAAATTCAATAAAAATCGACAAAAATACAGTTTCTAGCTAAAATTTGATGGTTTCGTTGCACTTTCCGAGCCCGTAGGGTATCTGATTGGCTTAAAAGTACAAGAAAACACTTCAAAAGTGACGTTTCTGAAGAATTTTAACAGTTTTCTTGTATCTACGAACGCCAGAATGCATAAAATTGACCTAAACGTCTCCTTTTCCTATTCTGAGTCGATTCTGCATGCTTTAAGTGTGTTTGGTGGCTCAGAACCATCAAAAAACGTTGAAATATAGTTCAAATTCAATGAAAATCGACAAAAATACAGTTTCTAGCTAAAATTTGATGGTTTCGTTGCACTTTCCGAGCCCGTAGGGTATCTGATTGGCTTAAAAGTACAAGAAAACACTTCAAAAGTGACGTTTCTGAAGAATTTTAACAGTTTTCTTGTATCTACGAACGCCAGAATGCATAAAATTGACCTAAACGTCTCCTTTTCCTATTCTGAGTCGATTCTGCATGCTTTAAGTGTGTTTGGTGGCTCAGAACCATCAAAAAACGTTGAAATATAGTTCAAATTCAATAAAAATCGACAAAAATACAGTTTCTAGCTAAAATTTGATGGTTTCGTTGCACTTTCCGAGCCCGTAGGGTATCTGATTGGCTTAAAAGTACAAGAAAACACTTCAAAAGTGACGTTTCTGAAGAATTTTAACAGTTTTCTTGTATCTACGAACGCCAGAATGCATAAAATTGACCTAAACGTCTCCTTTTCCTATTCTGAGTCGATTCTGCATGCTTTAAGTGTGTTTGGTGGCTCAGAACCATCAAAAAACGTTGAAATATAGTTCAAATTCAATAAAAATCGACAAAAATACAGTTTCTAGCTAAAATTTGATGGTTTCGTTGCACTTTCCGAGCCCGTAGGGTATCTGATTGGCTTAAAAGTACAAGAAAACACTTCAAAAGTGACGTTTCTGAAGAATTTTAACAGTTTTCTTGTATCTACGAACGCCAGAATGCATAAAATTGACCTAAACGTCCCCTTTTCCTATTCTGAGTCGATTCTGCATGCTTTAAGTGTGTTTGGTGGCTCAGAACCATCAAAAAACGTTGAAATATAGTTCAAATTCAATAAAAATCGACAAAAATACAGTTTCTAGCTAAAATTTGATGGTTTCGTTGCACTTTCCGAGCCCGTAGGGTATCTGATTGGCTTAAAAGTACAAGAAAACACTTCAAAAGTGACGTTTCTGAAGAATTTTAACAGTTTTCTTGTATCTACGAACGCCAGAATGCATAAAATTGACCTAAACGTCTCCTTTTCCTATTCTGACTCGATTCTGCATGCTTTAAGTGTGTTTGGTGGCTCAGAACCATCAAAAAACGTTGAAATATAGTTCAAATTCAATAAAAATCGACAAAAATACAGTTTCTAGCTAAAATTTGATGGTTTCGTTGCACTTTCCGAGCCCGTAGGGTATCTGATTGGCTTAAAAGTACAAGAAAACACTTCAAAAGTGACGTTTCTGAAGAATTTTAACAGTTTTCTTGTATCTACGAACGCCAGAATGCATAAAATTGACCTAAACGTCTCCTTTTCCTATTCTGAGTCGATTCTGCATGCTTTAAGTGTGTTTGGTGGCTCAGAACCATCAAAAAACGTTGAAATATAGTTCAAATTCAATAAAAATCGACAAAAATACAGTTTCTAGCTAAAATTTGATGGTTTCGTTGCACTTTCCGAGCCCGTAGGGTATCTGATTGGCTTAAAAGTACAAGAAAACACTTCAAAAGTGACGTTTCTGAAGAATTTTAACAGTTTTCTTGTATCTACGAACGCCAGAATGCATAAAATTGACCTAAACGTCTCCTTTTCCTATTCTGAGTCGATTCTGCATGCTTTAAGTGTGTTTGGTGGCTCAGAACCATCAAAAAACGTTGAAATATAGTTCAAATTCAATATAAATCGACAAAAATACAGTTTCTAGCTAAAATTTGATGGTTTCGTTGCACTTTCCGAGCCCGTAGGGTATCTGATTGGCTTAAAAGTACAAGAAAACACTTCAAAAGTGACGTTTCTGAAGAATTTTAACAGTTTTCTTGTATCTACGAACGCCAGAATGCATAAAATTGACCTAAACGTCTCCTTTTCCTATTCTGAGTCGATTCTGCATGCTTTAAGTGTGTTTGGTGGCTCAGAACCATCAAAAAACGTTGAAATATAGTTCAAATTCAATAAAAATCGACAAAAATACAGTTTCTAGCTAAAATTTGATGGTTTCGTTGCACTTTCCGAGCCCGTAGGGTATCTGATTGGCTTAAAAGTACAAGAAAACACTTCAAAAGTGACGTTTCTGAAGAATTTTAACAGTTTTCTTGTATCTACGAACGCCAGAATGCATAAAATTGACCTAAACGTCTCCTTTTCCTATTCTGAGTCGATTCTGCATGCTTTAAGTGTGTTTGGTGGCTCAGAACCATCAAAAAACGTTGAAATATAGTTCAAATTCAATAAAAATCGACAAAAATACAGTTTCTAGCTAAAATTTGATGGTTTCGTTGCACTTTCCGACCCCGTAGGGTATCTGATTGGCTTAAAAGTACAAGAAAACACTTCAAAAGTGACGTTTCTGAAGAATTTTAACAGTTTTCTTGTATCTACGAACGCCAGAATGCATAAAATTGACCTAAACGTCTCCTTTTCCTATTCTGAGTCGATTCTGCATGCTTTAAGTGTGTTTGGTGGCTCAGAACCATCAAAAAACGTTGAAATATAGTTCAAATTCAATAAAAATCGACAAAAATACAGTTTCTAGCTAAAATTTGATGGTTTCGTTGCACTTTCCGAGCCCGTAGGGTATCTGATTGGCTTAAAAGTACAAGAAAACACTTCAAAAGTGACGTTTCTGAAGAATTTTAACAGTTTTCTTGTATCTACGAACGCCAGAATGCATAAAATTGACCTAAACGTCTCCTTTTCCTATTCTGAGTCGATTCTGCATGCTTTAAGTGTGTTTGGTGGCTCAGAACCATCAAAAAACGTTGAAATATAGTTCAAATTCAATAAAAATCGACAAAAATACAGTTTCTAGCTAAAATTTGATGGTTTCGTTGCACTTTCCGAGCCCGTAGGGTATCTGATTGGCTTAAAAGTACAAGAAAACACTTCAAAAGTGACGTTTCTGAAGAATTTTAACAGTTTTCTTGTATCTACGAACGCCAGAATGCATAAAATTGACCTAAACGTCTCCTTTTCCTATTCTGAGTCGATTCTGCATGCTTTAAGTGTGTTTGGTGGCTCAGAACCATCAAAAAACGTTGAAATATAGTTCAAATTCAATAAAAATCGACAAAAATACAGTTTCTAGCTAAAATTTGATGGTTTCGTTGCACTTTCCGAGCCCGTAGGGTATCTGATTGGCTTAAAAGTACAAGAAAACACTTCAAAAGTGACGTTTCTGAAGAATTTTAACAGTTTTCTTGTATCTACGAACGCCAGAATGCATAAAATTGACCTAAACGTCTCCTTTTCCTATTCTGAGTCGATTCTGCATGCTTTAAGTGTGTTTGGTGGCTCAGAACCATCAAAAAACGTTGAAATATAGTTCAAATTCAATAAAAATCGACAAAAATACAGTTTCTAGCTGAAATTTGATGGTTTCGTTGCACTTTCCGAGCCCGTAGGGTATCTGATTGGCTTAAAAGTACAAGAAAACACTTCAAAAGTGACGTTTCTGAAGAATTTTAACAGTTTTCTTGTATCTACGAACGCCAGAATGCATAAAATTGACCTAAACGTCTCCTTTTCCTATTCTGAGTCGATTCTGCATGCTTTAAGTGTGTTTGGTGGCTCAGAACCATCAAAAAACGTTGAAATATAGTTCAAATTCAATAAAAATCGACAAAAATACAGTTTCTAGCTAAAATTTGATGGTTTCGTTGCACTTTCCGAGCCCGTAGGGTATCTGATTGGCTTAAAAGTACAAGAAAACACTTCAAAAGTGACGTTTCTGAAGAATTTTAACAGTTTTCTTGTATCTACGAACGCCAGAATGCATAAAATTGACCTAAACGTCTCCTTTTCCTATTCTGAGTCGATTCTGCATGCTTTAAGTGTGTTTGGTGGCTCAGAACCATCAAAAAACGTTGAAATATAGTTCAAATTCAATAAAAATCGACAAAAATACAGTTTCTAGCTAAAATTTGATGGTTTCGTTGCACTTTCCGAGCCCGTAGGGTATCTGATTGGCTTAAAAGTACAAGAAAACACTTCAAAAGTGACGTTTCTGAAGAATTTTAACAGTTTTCTTGTATCTACGAACGCCAGAATGCATAAAATTGACCTAAACGTCTCCTTTTCCTATTCTGAGTCGATTCTGCATGCTTTAAGTGTGTTTGGTGGCTCAGAACCATCAAAAAACGTTGAAATATAGTTCAAATTCAATAAAAATCGACAAAAATACAGTTTCTAGCTAAAATTTGATGGTTTCGTTGCACTTTCCGAGCCCGTAGGGTATCTGATTGGCTTAAAAGTACAAGAAAACACTTCAAAAGTGACGTTTCTGAAGAATTTTAACAGTTTTCTTGTATCTACGAACGCCAGAATGCATAAAATTGACCTAAACGTCTCCTTTTCCTATTCTGAGTCGATTCTGCATGCTTTAAGTGTGTTTGGTGGCTCAGAACCATCAAAAAACGTTGAAATATAGTTCAAATTCAATAAAAATCGACAAAAATACAGTTTCTAGCTAAAATTTGATGGTTTCGTTGCACTTTCCGAGCCCGTAGGGTATCTGATTGGCTTAAAAGTACAAGAAAACACTTCAAAAGTGACGTTTCTGAAGAATTTTAACAGTTTTCTTGTATCTACGAACGCCAGAATGCATAAAATTGACCTAAACGTCTCCTTTTCCTATTCTGAGTCGATTCTGCATGCTTTAAGTGTGTTTGGTGGCTCAGAACCATCAAAAAACTTTGAAATATAGTTCAAATTCAATAAAAATCGACAAAAATACAGTTTCTAGCTAAAGTTTGATGGTTTCGTTGCACTTTCCGAGCCCATAGGGTTTCTGATTGGCTTAAAAGTACAAGAAAACACTTCAAAAGTGACGTTTCTGAAGAATTTTAACAGTTTTCTTGTATCTACGAACGCCAGAATGCATAAAATTGACCTAAACGTCTCCTTTTCCTATTCTGAGTCGATTCTGCATGCTTTAAGTGTGTTTGGTGGCTCAGAACCATCAAAAAACGTTGAAATATAGTTCAAATTCAATAAAAATCGACAAAAATACAGTTTCTAGCTAAAATTTGATGGTTTCGTTGCACTTTCCGAGCCCGTAGGGTATCTGATTGGCTTAAAAGTACAAGAAAACACTTCAAAAGTGACGTTTCTGAAGAATTTTAACAGTTTTCTTGTATCTACGAACGCCAGAATGCATAAAATTGACCTAAACGTCTCCTTTTCCTATTCTGAGTCGATTCTGCATGCTTTAAGTGTGTTTGGTGGCTCAGAACCATCAAAAAACGTTGAAATATAGTTCAAATTCACAAAAAATCGACAAAAATACAGTTTCTAGCTAAAATTTGATGGTTTCGTTGCACTTTCCGAGCCCGTAGGGTATCTGATTGGCTTAAAAGTACAAGAAAACACTTCAAAAGTGACGTTTCTGAAGAATTTTAACAGTTTTCTTGTATCTACGAACGCCAGAATGCATAAAATTGACCTAAACGTCTCCTTTTCCTATTCTGAGTCGATTCTGCATGCTTTAAGTGTGTTTGGTGGCTCAGAACCATCAAAAAACGTTGAAATATAGTTCAAATTCAATAAAAATCGACAAAAATACAGTTTCTAGCTAAAATTTGATGGTTTCGTTGCACTTTCCGAGGCCGTAGGGTATCTGATTGGCTAAAAAGTAGAAGAAAACACTTCAAAAGTGACGTTTCTGAAGAATTTTATCAGTTTTCTTGTATCTACGAACGCCAGAATGCATAAAATTGACCTAAACGTCTCCTTTTCCTATTCTGAGTCGATTCTGCATGCTTTAAGTGTGTTTGGTGGCTCAGAACCATCAAAAAACGTTGAAATATAGTTCAAATTCAATAAAAATCGACAAAAATACAGTTTCTAGCTAAAATTTGATGGTTTCGTTGCACTTTCCGAGCCCGTAGGGTATCTGATTGGCTTAAAAGTACAAGAAAACACTTCAAAAGTGACGTTTCTGAAGAATTTTAACAGTTTTCTTGTATCTACGAACGCCAGAATGCATAAAATTGACCTAAACGTCTCCTTTTCCTATTCTGAGTCGATTCTGCATGCTTTAAGTGTGTTTGGTGGCTCAGAACCATCAAAAAACGTTGAAATATAGTTCAAATTCAATAAAAATCGACAAAAATACAGTTTCTAGCTAAAATTTGATGGTTTCGTTGCACTTTCCGAGGCCGTAGGGTATCTGATTGGCTAAAAAGTAGAAGAAAACACTTCAAAAGTGACGTTTCTGAAGAATTTTAACAGTTTTCTTGTATCTACGAACGCCAGAATGCATAAAATTGACCTAAACGTCTCCTTTTCCTATTCTGAGTCGATTCTGCATGCTTTAAGTGTGTTTGGTGGCTCAGAACCATCAAAAAACGTTGAAATATAGTTCAAATTCAATAAAAATCGACAAAAATACAGTTTCTAGCTAAAATTTTATGGTTGCGTTGCACTTTCCGAGCCCGTAGGGTATCTGATTGGCTTAAAAGTACAAGAAAACACTTCAAAAGTGACGTTTCTGAAGAATTTTAACAGTTTTCTTGTATCTACGAACGCCAGAATGCATAAAATTGACCTAAACGTCTCCTTTTCCTATTCTGAGTCGATTCTGCATGCTTTAAGTGTGTTTGGTGGCTCAGAACCATCAAAAAACGTTGAAATATAGTTCAAATTCAATAAAAATCGACAAAAATACAGTTTCTAGCTAAAATTTGATGGTTTCGTTGCACTTTCCGAGCCCGTAGGGTATCTGATTGGCTTAAAAGTACAAGAAAACACTTCAAAAGTGACGTTTCTGAAGAATTTTAACAGTTTTCTTGTATCTACGAACGCCAGAATGCATTAAATTGACCTAAACGTCTTCTTTTCCTATTCTGAGTCGATTCTGCATGCTTTAAGTGTGTTTGGTGGCTCAGAACCATCAAAAAACGTTGAAATATAGTTCAAATTCAATAAAAATCGACAAAAATACAGTTTCTAGCTAAAATTTGATGGTTTCGTTGCACTTTCCGAGCCCGTAGGGTATCTGATTGGCTTAAAAGTACAAGAAAACACTTCAAAAGTGACGTTTCTGAAGAATTTTAACAGTTTTCTTGTATCTACGAACGCCAGAATGCATAAAATTGACCTAAACGTCTCCTTTTCCTATTCTGAGTCGATTCTGCATGCTTTAAGTGTGTTTGGTGGCTCAGAACCATCAAAAAACGTTGAAATATAGTTCAAATTCAATAAAAATCGACAAAAATACAGTTTCTAGCTAAAATTTGATGGTTTCGTTGCACTTTCCGAGCCCGTAGGGTATCTGATTGGCTTAAAAGTACAAGAAAACACTTCAAAAGTGACGTTTCTGAAGAATTTTAACAGTTTTCTTGTATCTACGAACGCCAGAATGCATAAAATTGACCTAAACGTCTCCTTTTCCTATTCTGAGTCGATTCTGCATGCTTTAAGTGTGTTTGGTGGCTCAGAACCATCAAAAAACGTTGAAATATAGTTCAAATTCAATAAAAATCGACAAAAATACAGTTTCTAGCTAAAATTTGATGGTTTCGTTGCACTTTCCGAGCCCGTAGGGTATCTGATTGGCTTAAAAGTACAAGAAAACACTTCAAAAGTGACGTTTCTGAAGAATTTTAACAGTTTTCTTGTATCTACGAACGCCAGAATGCATAAAATTGACCTAAACGTCTCCTTTTCCTATTCTGAGTCGATTCTGCATGCTTTAAGTGTGTTTGGTGGCTCAGAACCATCAAAAAACGTTGAAATATAGTTCAAATTCAATAAAAATCGACAAAAATACAGTTTCTAGCTAAAATTTGATGGTTTCGTTGCACTTTCCGTGCCCGTAGGGTATCTGATTGGCTTAAAAGTACAAGAAAACACTTCAAAAGTGACGTTTCTGAAGAATTTTAACAGTTTTCTTGTATCTACGAACGCCAGAATGCATAAAATTGACCTAAACGTCTCCTTTTCCTATTCTGAGTCGATTCTGCATGCTTTAAGTGTGTTTGGTGGCTCAGAACCATCAAAAAACGTTGAAATATAGTTCAAATTCAATAAAAATCGACAAAAATACAGTTTCTAGCTAAAATTTGATGGTTTCGTTGCACTTTCCGAGCCCGTAGGGTATCTGATTGGCTTAAAAGTACAAGAAAACACTGTGGCGGCACCGTCGGGTCTTTGGCTATTTTGCTTATTTGTATTTAGTGTCCGAGTTTTTGTGCCGAGGGCCGTCACAAAAGAGTGCCCCTTAGGTCCTGGCCCGTGAGGGCCGATTCGGGGAATGAGAAGGGCAAATGAGACGCAGTCTCGCTCCATAGGTTATCTATTGTAAATTGGTAACACATTTTTGACGAGCTAACAGTTATTGGAGAGTTACATACTCAAACAAGAAAAAGGGGTGATTACGGTTACAGTATTAGGAACATTAACTGTGCATCTTACGTTAATATATGGACATAGAGAGACCAGGGCGGTGAACCCCGGTATCTCGTTAAGATTACTGAATAAACGCATATCAAGCAGTAAGCGACGGAATCTTATCTATAAGAGTATAAATTTATGCCTTCGTTACGGAAGAACATAGAAACGTATTACATATGAACATTAAACTAGCCTATAACATTTTTAACTGAGGGTTGTCGGGGGGGGGGGAGTTGCGATCAATCGTGGTAACAGGGTCACGAGTGCCTGGAAGGGTAGCGGGTCTCGCTTTTGGTTACTCCAGGCGCTCAAAGTGTATGGGCGAGCCCGAGGTTGGCACCCGGGCCTTGAGGACGTAGAACTGTCCGTTTATCAAATTGAGGGCGGTGACAAGGTACACCGTAGGGCAAAAACGGGGGGCACGAACCCTTGCTGTTTGGCATGGAGGGCCCACATCAAGCCGGAAAAAGCTGATCCGATACGGTGGATCATTGACTTGTCGAACCAGATTCATACCGCGGGCCTGTTGAGTCACCGTCGAATCGCCGGTAAGCGCCGATAAGGCGGCCTTCGCAAGGGCAGAACCGCATAAGTAGGTCAGTGGGACTTACATGTCAGCAGTTCAGCGATTGTATGGAAAAGTCGGAGGGGGGAACCTCGGCGAAGCGCCACTGTCACTCAATGGAGAAGGTCGTGTTGGAAGCTGTCCTTCCGTACTTGGCACTAGCACAGCGGCCGGAAGTTGGGTATCACGATTAGACTAGGAAGCAGGCCCATCCGCACGCGAGACTGAATCGGAATCGAATTCCCTTCTAATTCTAATCCGGTTGTTTTTATAGGGTTCTCGAGCGTGAGAATATCGAAGATAATGTAGCAAAAAAATCTATTTCTCGCAATTCCGTCACCGGAAACGGCGGCAAGTGTTTTTATCAGTGCATTTCCCATAATTAATTGGCATCGGACCACCCAGAATGATAACGCATTCGTCAGACTTATTGGCCTTGATCTCAAGTGTTTGTATTGACCCCAAGTTTCCCATGCAAATGTGCATATTAGTTGCAACTGGATTGATTTGATTGGACGTGACGATGTTCTCCATATTTGGGCATGGAATGCATTTTGCTGATTATTCCTGGAATGAAGTGTGACTGTGTGGGGCCATGGGAAGCGATCGCTTGCCTTGAAGATTATGTTAATTGACAATACTGGGAAGTTCGGACTTTTGGTTCCCCTGATAATGAAGAGTAGGCTCGTTATGAAAAAATACTGTGTGCCACAGTAGGGCTAATTTAAGGGTTGAAATTCCGGTTCACCACAACACTCCCCGCTTTAAGATGAAAATATGAGCCTCAAGGTGCTCGTATTTTCTCACAAGACTTATGACTACGTACAGAACTATGGTAACACGGTCCAGCAGTGAGGGTACTATTTTTGAAAGGTTTATTAAGGTGTGAAAGTTAACATACGTATCCTCGCTACTAGCTTACAAGTTTGGTTGCCGGGAATGCTCAGCTAGTCCCTTTTGGGCACTGGGTCTTCGGGGTTGGTAAATCTGCTTTCCTTCATCATTACGAAGCAGTGAGTGTTCCTTCTCGACGTGGTTTTCTTCGTCCGTGGATGAATCTAACTCAGTTTCGATAATCGTGGCTAACCGATTGGAGATGTTTTGATACAGCACTGCACCTCGCGCACTACACTGAATTGGTGATGGTTTAGCTGAGACAGCACGAGAAATACTGCGGGAAGTCTCCCGGGTGGTTGGGTTGTGACTGCGTTCATGAGCTGGTGCTGCCTGAGGGTCGGGTGGTGACGTTGAGGGGCCATCTGGCAAGGTTGCAGGTTGCGAACCCAGAAATGAGACAGGTCTGGGAGGCTGTGCTGGGATGTCATAGCCGTGGGGATCATGCCAAGAGGCTGGCCTTGATACGGAGTTGCGTCCGGGGAAGCCCCATGTGAACCCGAGGTATGTCGGAGTGGGTGGACGGCTCGTGTTGGTGGTAGCCGCCCGTGGACGCCAACTGGCACTCCGAGCTCGAATGATGAGATAAAACATGAAACAAAGGAGTAGATTAATGGCGATTAACTCCAGGATCACGATGAGTATTTCCCACACCGCCCCCTCTACGGGGGTGGAATTGGCTGTATTGCAACGTGCGGTGTACTGTAGTTCCGTGGATCGACTTTGGTTTGGTCCCGGAACATTGCCGTGCTGTAGGTACAGGGAAATGTTATCCCCACACTGAGTGGACAAGAGGTAGAAGTTGTCCCTTGGGCTAATGTGGCCATTGGTTCGGTTATTGCCCGTTTTCCAGAAAAGGTGAACTTCTTCGGTGGAAGTCTCCGGAGATTCCCATGTGATGCTTGTGACGTCCAATCGTCCCTTGGCGGGACCTGGGCTAAGACTCCATTGTTGCTGATATTGTGACATGGTGTACAAACTACGTAAGACCTGCCGCGGTTAGCTTTTCCGCCTGACCACAAATCTCCACTGCCCACGTTACGCATGCGTTCTGCCCTTATATAAGTGATTACAGTATGAAATGCTATAATAGATTAGGGATGATAGTGATATTGGTCGCGGAGTTCTGGCAATCGTAGGCTATCAGCCGGTTTGTAAGGTGCCAAAGGAGGGGTAAAAGTACCAACCTCATGATGGTTTGATCTGTAAACAGATAGTCTGTATTATCTTTTCGTCTGTGATTGTTTTCTTATCCTATCTTAATGCTAATAATCTATCCTATGGAGCGAAATTTTTGTATGCTTCTTAAGTTCTATTCTTAATTGTAGGCTAAATATGTTTGCGGAGAACCCAGGGGTATTCTGGAACGTCTCCCTTGCTATGAGTCTGGTACGGGTGACTGGGTTCCGGTTCTTGTTGAAGCGGAAGGTATTCATCTTGGTGTTGGGTAGGGTCGGCTTCGTCTATCACTGGGTCGTCTTCTATCTCTTCGTCTACGATTTCGTTCCGTTGGTTTTGCTGATCTTGTTCAATTCTTTATAATCGATACACAGTCGGAATTCAGGTTCTTCGCCCGGAATGGTTTTTTTTTCTCGACTAAGAGTGCAGGGGCACTCCATGGGGATTGGCTTTCTCTAATGATATTATTATTTAATAGTTGTTGAATCTCTTTATCGAGGATTTCTCTTCGATGGTAGGGTACCCGGTAGGGTCTTTTGGTAATGGGTTGCACCGTTTCGGTGATTAGATGGTGTTTGACTCGACTTGTACATGTTAAGTGTTGGTCTGGTTTTCGGAAAATGTCGATGAATTCTGCTATTAATTTCTCAAGGGCTTTTTGATGGAAATTATTTTCCTTGGGGTAGTTTAATTTTTGATACAATTCCTCTATCTCTTGTTGCTTTTCTTCTTCTGTCAGTACAGTATTTATAGAAGCGTCTTCAACTTTAGGTTCGTTCTCTACCATGGCTTCAACACACGATCCCATGATTTTGTTTTTGGGTAGCTTTGTGCTTATGTTCAGAAAATTGACTATACGAATCGGGATGTACTTTGGAGTCGCGCAGAGCACTCGGGCGACTAGTACGCCGGGCATTTGGGTATTGCGTGGTTCTATAATGATAAATGGCGAGTTGGCCTGACCCGTCATAATACCACAACAGATCGTCTGGCTTTTTGGTTGGAGTTCGATATCGTGAGCCAAACGAACTATATTTGAGTTGGTTTCTTTCTGAGTTGCCATACCCTGGTTCCTGGGAGATTTCTGCTCAATTTCTCTCAACTCCGGTTCGGTATAGTGTTTTGCCTCCGGAGGCTTTAATACAATTTCAGTTTCTTCATTACTCATGTCTTCATTCTTCACAGTAATACTCATGTCATTCTTTTTCATCGTAACTTCATTATTTGTTCTGTTATCTTCATTATTGCTATTCTCAACTTCATTACATTTGTTTCTTCTCTCACTATATCGTTGTTTAACTTTTGTGTTTTCTTTCTCTCCGACGTCGGTAAGTGGGTTTAGATTATCATTTTTGTTGCCTATTTCGCTAGTACAATTTCGCTGCCCTTTTGGCAATGCGGTACACGTGCAAAAATACTCTGCAGAGTTATCAGTAATTGTTCTAATGCTCATACTACTATAATTCTCTTGGTTATTCACTATTCCTTGTTCTACTTTGTCATTGCTTTTCTGTTGTATATTGTCATGGGTTTGATCCCTGTATTGAGCCTTGTGGTGATTATTGTTCCTGAAGTTGTCATGTTGGTTATCTATGGCTGCGGTTAATGGTAGATGGCAACCTTGGATTTGTATGGTTTTAGCTGCCCAGCAAATTCGAACCCTAAATTTACTGAGAAAATCCAGCCCTACGAGTATGTCTCCCTTGAATTTGATATCATCGTAAACTATTATAAAATCATGTACAATTTCCGTTTCCTTGCTGAGTTGTAATGGGACTTGAATGATCCCTTCATATGGTATGGGTCTGCCTTGTACGTCGCGTATTACGAGAGCTATGCGTTGGATGACGGGTTTATCCAGAAGGTCAATGACTTCTCGTTTGATTAGTGATAAATCTGCTCCCGTGTCGACAAGGACCACTAATTGGTGTGAATTCCCTGTCACACAGAATCTATTGAGTTCGCTTATGTTCAGACGTATATAGCAGACCTGGCGCCTTGGAGTTTGGTAGGCTAATGTTGGTTGGGATTTGGGTGGGTCCCCTGGCGGACCGTAACCTTCCCCACGGGTTCGGTCCTCGAAGAGTTTAAAGGACGATTTCTTTCCTGATTCCTGGATGCGAAAAATGAGCGACTATTACTCGGTCCTTGTCTGCTGCATCCTTGGGCGTGCGTGCAACACGGCGGGTTTTGATATTGTTGTTGTCGTTGTCGACATTCTCTCTGAATATGTCCTTGTCTGCCGCATCGATAGCAGGTGATGTTCGACTTATCGTAAGAGGTCCTGTTCCTTCCCCACTCTGGCCTGGCATTTGTGTTTGCTGGGGTTCCTGATCCTCGGTGGGGTTGGTTTGTCCCTAGCCAGTGAGGAGGTCGGCCGTCCGGTCCGCGGACTCGGTTGTAATTTGCCTTCCACTGATCATTTGGCCTTTCTCTCTCTCCTGACCCTTGGTGGTATGGTTTTTCAGTCTCTTCATCCACCGCTGTAGATGTGGCTGCTGGTAAATTGACTTCGATCTTTCTTTGATAGGTGCCCTTTCCGGTGCGTTTCTCGATGAACTCTTCTCTGATTGCTAGGGCGACTGCATTTTCAAAAGTGGCCGGTTGTGCCGACATGACTCGCTGTCCAATGGGCATCAATAGGCCTTCCATGAATTGTTCCAAACATTCCTCCTTTAGATGTTCTTTTCTCCATCTATCCTTATCACCGTCACCAGTTTTCTGATAAGTGGTTGCTGCCAGTACCTGAAGCCTTTCACTGAAGTCAGTGACTGACTCGCCCACTCGCTGCTTGCATGTCCTGAATTGAAGTGTGGCCTCGGTTGTGAACACAGGCCGTTCGTATCTCTTCTTTAATTCTGCCGACCACTCTTCCCAAGTGTCGGTGTCTCGTAATTTGTCATTCCATTCCAGTAAGCGACGAGCGTCTCCAGTCAGTTTTAGCTTGGCCACCTGTACCTTTTGCTTGTCATTCCAGCCTATCAGTTGACCGTAGTCCTCGATGTATCCCAGAAAGACTCGCACTGACCCTTCCCCTGAAAAGCTTGGAATTGATTCCAAGGTTACCGTTGGTGCCTCGGGTCGAGGAGGGTCGGTACCGTTTGTCATTATGAATTCTTTCGTTGGTGTTGGTGTTGGGTTATTTCTCCCACAGTTTTGTTTGTTTAAGTTATAGATCTTTTATCGAGTTATGATTTCTTTTTGAATTCGTAGTCTGAAAATAAGTTTCCAGAGTTATCACTCCTATCAGCTCCTGTGGTTGGTTCGTTTATGCGCTTCGGTGGTTAGTATTAGTGGTACTTGGAACGCGGGTATTCGCGAGATTCCTTTGTTGCTGATTGTCATTGAGGTGCCCCGATGGTTACCGATTGTCAACAACCCCTTGGCTATTACTTCCTTTTGGATTATTGATCAATAAGGCACTAGCTTAATGTTCACAATTGATTAATCATTAATAATATTTACAAGTATGAACGTCACTTGGACTTGCAAGACACGAGTCGCGATTGCGTGGTGTTTCTTGAATAATTTAAAAAGAATTTAGAGTTTCTGGTTTGTTAGTGGGAACCCACAGTTCTTAAGGTGTAGGAAAATATTCATGGGCGCGCAAGTCATTAAGGGTGGCCTTGAGAAATTTTGTTAATAACTTGTTAAAAGGACACGAAAGTCCTTAAGGGTAGTTTTGTATAGGAATTATTGTTGTTAAATTGTCAACGAAACATAGTTGCTTGATAAAAAGAAATCACTGTTGAGTGGTTACGAGAATTGCAAGTGCGTAATGGTAACTGGTTAAAATTATCCTTGTGGCTAACTTGTTAATGAAAACGCGTGTTCTTGATGGTGGTTTTATAAAAAAATACTTGTAGGCAACTATTAAGGTAAACGCAAGCCTTTTGTTTTAGAAAAAGATTTATTGGGTACGGTGGTTAGGCAGTTTTGAATACACTAGTGAAGCTACTGTTATTTAATTGCAATTAACGGGTGGTAGCATATGTTTAACGACTGGTATGGGAATATTGCGCAGGTATTTCCTAAGTTGATAGATGACATGATCAGCTTTACGCGTTATTCTCAATCTTGAGAGGACGGGGTGCAGAATAAATGCGGGGGTTTTTGTTGTAACTAAGACCATCTGTTGGTTACGCGCGGTCTTCAGGAGTGTGCGACATCACGGCGACTGCAAGTGCAGAGTGTTAGTGTGGGTCTTGACCTTTATTTGTGCTTCCCACCGATAGGTGACGCGAGATTCGCGTGGGAAGGTGCCTGTGAAGTGACGGTGTGCGCCTGGACTCTCATTTACAGCTTCTACCGATAGATGGCGTGAGAGTTCCCATTTTGGTAAGAATCATCCCTTGATTAATTGTTGAGAATTTTTCTAATATGCGGTGTTTTGCGTATTGAACGAGTGATGGTATTAGTTTTGGCGGTTTGGAGAGGCTCTGTTTGTGGTGGGTCTCGGTCCTTTTTCCTCTGTCCTCGTTACATCCCTTTTACTGATTTTTCTTATTGTTGGACACCATTAATCGGAAGCATTCCGCATTTAATGTCCCTTTTTACCTTTATCTTTCTGCCCACGTCCAAATTGCACAGCGCAGCGTCTTCTGTCGCTTGCCTGCCTGTTATCTCTTTTAGGGGTAATTAGCGCCGATATTCGCTGGCTCGCTGATCGCTTGGTTCCTGGGATTGCATTTCGGGTTTTTCCCTGATGTTCATTCACGCCTTTTTGGACCTGTAGGGTTTCTGGCGGTTGTTTTCGGTGGGTAGCCCTCACGTTTGCTGGGGGGTTCCCGGGGATTTCAAAATTTAAGCGGCGACTCCTTTGAAGATGCCTTGGCGCCTTGTTCTTCTCCCTGATTTGTTCACTCGAGCTTATCTTTTATCGCGTCTCCGTTTCTTTTTCTCTTTCTTTTTCCTTTTTGGACTAAGCATCGGTCGGTGGTCGGTCCTCGTCAGCGCCCTTTCCCATTGTTCCCTCTCTCTTCTTGTTTGTCATCCTCGATACCATATTTTATGCCAACAATGCGTCTTCTTTCTGGCGATTAAAAATGTATTGGTGGCTTTTCTTCATTCTCTCCCTGACTTTTGAACAGAATGGGTGAGTTCTTGTTCCCGTCCTTTTGTTAAGAAAAATTTCCTTAACTCCATTGTTGTTACAGATCGTAGAGTTTTTGTTAGAAGGAACAGCTGGGACGAGGCCCGTGAGTATAAATGTATATTATTTCTTTCCTTCTTGGGAGGGGTTTTCTATTTCCAAAGATTTTATTACTTTCTTATCTAAATGTTTATTATTTATCTTCATTTGTTTTTTTTTTCTTTTGTTCATATGTAGCCGCCGTCCCAGAACAGCCGGCCCCGCCTGGAACCGGTGAGTACCGAATTAAATCCTTTATTATGTTCATTCCCTTTCTGTTGTTGTTGTTGTGTTTTTTTTTTCTTTGGATGCTGAACCGATTTGTGAAAGTGTTGTGTTTTTTTTTTCTAGCGCACACGGCCATGCTGAGGCTTGATACCGGTGGGGCCGTGGCAACGGCCGTCCCCGCGGCGGACCTGGGGGGTGAAGGGGCCTTCGTCCTGCGGCTCCCAAACGGGGGCCGCGTGATCATCCGGCAAGGCCCACACCACATCACGGTGGTGCTTCAATTTTAAAATAATTTTTTTTTTTTTTTGGTGTGTTTTTCCTAACGTTAATAAATGGAGTTAAGTGAATTTTTTGTTTTCCTTTTCGTACGGTATTTCAGTCGAACACAGGGGCTGTTGTAGTCGCTTAATGAATTATGAGAATTCATAACTTCTGCATGGTAGTGTCTCGGCAGTGTTTATACTAAAAATTCCCGCATAGGCAGAAATGGTAGTTATAAGTTTCTTGTGTGTCCCATCGTGCTCAGTTTCGTTCCCGAAAGCATACAAAATGGGTAAGTATGAAATTTTTCTATGGTTAAATTTTTCCCAAATTTAAAAAAAAACGAAACTCTTATTTGTTCTTGCTGTGTAATGGACTGGTTAGCAGCTCTGAGTCTTGCTTCCCTTAGCGTTTATTTGTTTTTTTTTTTTTTTCCAGATCACCATCTTCCCCAAGCAGGGGTGAACCCTCCGGGTTCTGACTTTCGCAGCCCTTCTCCCTCCTCCGTAGCGTTGTCAGAGATTTTGGCGTCTCTGGCGACTTCACCCCCACCGCGGCCGGTCTCCGTTCCAGAGTCGGAACTATCCCCGGGGTTCGTGTACGCATCTCCACCTCCAGCGCCGTTCCCTATGATGCCGGGTTACTTCCCGATGGTCGCCCCGGCGCCTCGGTATGAGGTGATCGCCGGTCCGGGCCTTATCATCCCTTGGGGCAGCGCCCGGCACCATCTCCATACCTTGGGGGTAACCGTGGGGGTCTTGGAGTACGCAGGTCGAGCACTCATCTATTTTTCTTATTAAATAACCTTAGGTTTTTTTTTTTTTGTTGTAGTTAATTTTACGAAATGTTTATTTAAATAAATTTTGTAAAAATGTGTGTTTTTCGTTCTCATCTACTTCTTATTAGCCTATTTCTAATGTTTTATTAGCGAGAAAGCTGAATTCAGTTTAATTGGTTGCCTAACCTCCGACCTCATATTGTGATAATTAATTTTTGTTCTTACGAGCAGCGCCTCCTGCGATTTTCTCAAGCAACATTTCCTGTCGGTAAAAGCGTCGCTGATTCCCGGGATTAAAATCGCGCCCTTAATGATGTATTTCTGTTTATTACTGGTTTGGTGCTACTGACTGACAATGATAATGCCTAATGAACTATCTAAAACTATGGTGAATACATTAATAGGTATAGACGTCTTATCCCCCTGTTTGTGAGACTAGCTAATTCTATTTAAAAAGTTGGGTGCGAATAAAGTTAATGTTACAAAAGATTATATCTACGGGTGGCTAAAATTTTTTCTTTGGGACGTAATTTGTTGCTTAAAACTTTGCACGATGCTGCTCTCGTGCCATGAAAATGTTTCTTTTTACGGAACAGCAAAGCTACGCCTGATAATCTGTGTTTAATTATTATTAATTTAAAATTTTTCCTAAAAATTATCCCCTAATTTTTCGTGCGGTTACTTGTTATCTCCTCGTGTTTCTGATGACCTTCGAATGAGGGGAAGAGCCGACTTGTCCATGTTTTTCCTAAGGTTTAATTTATTTTTCGGCCGAATGAAAATGCCAAGAGTTGGCTCTAATTATTTCTTATGACCTTCGCGAGTTGAAAAATTTGATGTTAAAAAAAATTTTCCTGGTTCAATTTTGCAATTATACGTAATATGAAAGACGCGTACGTTTTTAATGCAATCTGTGGTGGTTTTATAAGTTTTATGATCCAATTAAACCCAAATCGGTCTGTTATTCATGATGGTATTTTAATTTCAAGATAAGGAATGAGAGAGATGTGTTTGTTTTACGGAGTGAATTTCGCTGGTGCACTTTTGTCGCGCTCACAGCGGATTTATTGCAGCTGGGTGATGATCTCATTTGCTTACAAAACGCCGTCAATCGGGCCAATTAATTATTATCGCCGGATGTATTCTAAACAAGTTATTCTTTGACAGTGCCAATCGCACGAAAGCGTTAATTAATTATTTTCACGAGGTTCCTGCTTACTCTAAGAAATTGTTAGATGAATATTGGGGTTTTCCTAAATTTTATTTAGTATCAAGAATTTAATTTGGCGAATGCCTAAATTGTGAATTTTCCTTTCGTGATATTGCCTTAAATTTTGTTCTGATGCATTTTTACGGGTTTCTTAAATTGCGCAGCTTTATTCCGATTTTTCCAAAAGATAATTCTGAATTTTACCACGTCCCGGAATGTTTTTGATTTTATGGAGTTTAAAATTATTCCTTCTCTTCCTGAATAAATTTAATACTGCTCTCGAAACATTTACAACTTGTTGCCGAAATTTAAAAATTTTGTATCCTGTTCCCGAAATTTTGAAAGATTTTGATCCTGTTCCCGAATTTTAGAAAAACTGAGATCCTGTCCCCGAATTTTAGAAAAACTGAGATCCTGTCCCCGAATTTTAGAAAAACTGAGATCCTGTCCCCGAATTTTAGAAAAACTGAGATCCTGTCCCCGAATTTTAGAAAAACTGAGATCCTGTCCCCGAATTTTAGAAAAACTGAGATCCTGTCCCCGAATTTTAGAAAAACTGAGATCCTGTTCGCAGCGCCATTTTTGTGGCGGCACCGTCGGGTCTTTGGCTATTTTGCTTATTTGTATTTAGTGTCCGAGTTTTTGTGCCGAGGGCCGTCACAAAAGAGTGCCCCTTAGGTCCTGGCCCGTGAGGGCCGATTCGGGGAATGAGAAGGGCAAATGAGACGCAGTCTCGCTCCATAGGTTATCTATTGTAAATTGGTAACACATTTTTGACGAGCTAACAGTTATTGGAGAGTTACATACTCAAACAAGAAAAAGGGGTGATTACGGTTACAGTATTAGGAACATTAACTGTGCATCTTACGTTAATATATGGACATAGAGAGACCAGGGCGGTGAACCCCGGTATCTCGTTAAGATTACTGAATAAACGCATATCAAGCAGTAAGCGACGGAATCTTATCTATAAGAGTATAAATTTATGCCTTCGTTACGGAAGAACATAGAAACGTATTACATATGAACATTAAACTAGCCTATAACATTTTTAACTGAGGGTTGTCGGGGGGGGGGGAGTTGCGATCAATCGTGGTAACAGGGTCACGAGTGCCTGGAAGGGTAGCGGGTCTCGCTTTTGGTTACTCCAGGCGCTCAAAGTGTATGGGCGAGCCCGAGGTTGGCACCCGGGCCTTGAGGACGTAGAACTGTCCGTTTATCAAATTGAGGGCGGTGACAAGGTACACCGTAGGGCAAAAACGGGGGGCACGAACCCTTGCTGTTTGGCATGGAGGGCCCACATCAAGCCGGAAAAAGCTGATCCGATACGGTGGATCATTGACTTGTCGAACCAGATTCATACCGCGGGCCTGTTGAGTCACCGTCGAATCGCCGGTAAGCGCCGATAAGGCGGCCTTCGCAAGGGCAGAACCGCATAAGTAGGTCAGTGGGACTTACATGTCAGCAGTTCAGCGATTGTATGGAAAAGTCGGAGGGGGGAACCTCGGCGAAGCGCCACTGTCACTCAATGGAGAAGGTCGTGTTGGAAGCTGTCCTTCCGTACTTGGCACTAGCACAGCGGCCGGAAGTTGGGTATCACGATTAGACTAGGAAGCAGGCCCATCCGCACGCGAGACTGAATCGGAATCGAATTCCCTTCTAATTCTAATCCGGTTGTTTTTATAGGGTTCTCGAGCGTGAGAATATCGAAGATAATGTAGCAAAAAAATCTATTTCTCGCAATTCCGTCACCGGAAACGGCGGCAAGTGTTTTTATCAGTGCATTTCCCATAATTAATTGGCATCGGACCACCCAGAATGATAACGCATTCGTCAGACTTATTGGCCTTGATCTCAAGTGTTTGTATTGACCCCAAGTTTCCCATGCAAATGTGCATATTAGTTGCAACTGGATTGATTTGATTGGACGTGACGATGTTCTCCATATTTGGGCATGGAATGCATTTTGCTGATTATTCCTGGAATGAAGTGTGACTGTGTGGGGCCATGGGAAGCGATCGCTTGCCTTGAAGATTATGTTAATTGACAATACTGGGAAGTTCGGACTTTTGGTTCCCCTGATAATGAAGAGTAGGCTCGTTATGAAAAAATACTGTGTGCCACAGTAGGGCTAATTTAAGGGTTGAAATTCCGGTTCACCACAACACTTCAAAAGTGACGTTTCTGAAGAATTTTAACAGTTTTCTTGTATCTACGAACGCCAGAATGCATAAAATTGACCTAAACGTCTCCTTTTCCTATTCTGAGTCGATTCTGCATGCTTTAAGTGTGTTTGGTGGCTCAGAACCATCAAAAAACGTTGAAATATAGTTCAAATTCAATAAAAATCGACAAAAATACAGTTTCTAGCTAAAATTTGATGGTTTCGTTGCACTTTCCGAGCCCGTAGGGTATCTGATTGGCTTAAAAGTACAAGAAAACACTTCAAAAGTGACGTTTCTGAAGAATTTTAACAGTTTTCTTGTATCTACGAACGCCAGAATGCATAAAATTGACCTAAACGTCTCCTTTTCCTATTCTGAGTCGATTCTGCATGCTTTAAGTGTGTTTGGTGGCTCAGAACCATCAAAAAACGTTGAAATATAGTTCAAATTCAATAAAAATCGACAAAAATACAGTTTCTAGCTAAAATTTGATGGTTTCGTTGCACTTTCCGAGCCCGTAGGGTATCTGATTGGCTTAAAAGTACAAGAAAACACTTCAAAAGTGACGTTTCTGAAGAATTTTAACAGTTTTCTTGTATCTACGAACGCCAGAATGCATAAAATTGACCTAAACGTCTCCTTTTCCTATTCTGAGTCGATTCTGCATGCTTTAAGTGTGTTTGGTGGCTCAGAACCATCAAAAAACGTTGAAATATAGTTCAAATTCAATAAAAATCGGCAAAAATACAGTTTCTAGCTAAAATTTGATGGTTTCGTTGCACTTTCCGAGCCCGTAGGGTATCTGATTGGCTTAAAAGTACAAGAAAACATTTCAAAAGTGACGTTTCTGAAGAATTTTAACAGTTTTCTTGTATCTACGAACGCCAGAATGCATAAAATTGACCTAAACGTCTCCTTTTCCTATTCTGAGTCGACTCTGCATGCTTTAAGTGTGTTTGGTGGCTCAGAACCATCAAAAAACGTTGAAATATAGTTCAAATTCAATAAAAATCGACAAAAATACAGTTTCTAGCTAAAATTTGATGGTTTCGTTGCACTTTCCGAGCCCGTAGGGTATCTGATTGGCTTAAAAGTACAAGAAAACACTTCAAAAGTGACGTTTCTGAAGAATTTTAACAGTTTTCTTGTATCTACGAACGCCAGAATGCATAAAATTGACCTAAACGTCTCCTTTTCCTATTCTGAGTCGATTCTGCATGCTTTAAGTGTGTTTGGTGGCTCAGAACCATCAAAAAACGTTGAAATATAGTTCAAATTCAATAAAAATCGACAAAAATACAGTTTCTAGCTAAAATTTGATGGTTTCGTTGCACTTTCCGAGCCCGTTGGGTATCTGATTGGCTTAAAAGTACAAGAAAACACTTCAAAAGTGACGTTTCTGAAGAATTTTAACAGTTTTCTTGTATCTACGAACGCCAGAATGCATAAAATTGACCTAAACGTCTCCTTTTCCTATTCTGAGTCGATTCTGCATGCTTTAAGTGTGTTTGGTGGCTCAGAACCATCAAAAAACGTTGAAATATAGTTCAAATTCAATAAAAATCGACAAAAATACAGTTTCTAGCTAAAATTTGATGGTTTCGTTGCACTTTCCGAGCCCGTAGGGTATCTGATTAGCTTAAAAGTACAAGAAAACACTTCAAAAGTGACGTTTCTGAAGAATTTTAACAGTTTTCTTGTATCGACGAACGCCAGAATGCATAAAATTGACCTAAACGTCTCCTTTTCCTATTCTGAGTCGATTCTGCATGCTTTAAGTGTGTTTGGTGGCTCAGAACCATCAAAAAACGTTGAAATATAGTTCAAATTCAATAAAAATCGACAAAAATACAGTTTCTAGCTAAAATTTGATGGTTTCGTTGCACTTTCCGAGCCCGTAGGGTATCTGATTGGCTTAAAAGTACAAGAAAACACTTCAAAAGTGACGTTTCTGAAGAATTTTAACAGTTTTCTTGTATCTACGAACGCCAGAATGCATAAAATTGACCTAAACGTCTCCTTTTCCTATTCTGAGTCGATTCTGCATGCTTTAAGTGTGTTTGGTGGCTCAGAACCATCAAAAAACGTTGAAATATAGTTCAAATTCAATAAAAATCGACAAAAATACAGTTTCTAGCTAAAATTTGATGGTTTCGTTGCACTTTCCGAGCCCGTAGGGTATCTGATTGGCTTAAAAGTACAAGAAAACACTTCAAAAGTGACGTTTCTGAAGAATTTTAACAGTTTTCTTGTATCTACGAACGCCAGAATGCATAAAATTGACCTAAACGTCTCCTTTTCCTATTCTGAGTCGATTCTGCATGCTTTAAGTGTGTTTGGTGGCTCAGAACCATCAAAAAACTTTGAAATATAGTTCAAATTCAATAAAAATCGACAAAAATACAGTTTCTAGCTAAAATTTGATGGTTTCGTTGCACTTTCCGAGCCCGTAGGGTATCTGATTGGCTTAAAAGTACAAGAAAACACTTCAAAAGTGACGTTTCTGAAGAATTTTAACAGTTTTCTTGTATCTACGAACGCCAGAATGCATAAAATTGACCTAAACGTCTCCTTTTCCTATTCTGAGTCGATTCTGCATGCTTTAAGTGTGTTTGGTGGCTCAGAACCATCAAAAAACGTTGAAATATGGTTCAAATTCAATAAAAATCGACAAAAATACAGTTTCTAGCTAAAATTTGATGGTTTCGTTGCACTTTCCGAGCCCGTAGGGTATCTAATTGGCTTAAAAGTACAAGAAAACACTTCAAAAGTGACGTTTCTGAAGAATTTTAACAGTTTTCTTGTATCTACGAACGCCAGAATGCATAAAATTGACCTAAACGTCTCCTTTTCCTATTCTGAGTCGATTCTGCATGCTTTAAGTGTGTTTGGTGGCTCAGAACCATCAAAAAACGTTGAAATATAGTTCAAATTCAATAAAAATCGACAAAAATACAGTTTCTAGCTAAAATTTGATGGTTTCGTTGCACTTTCCGAGCCCGTAGGGTATCTGATTAGCTTAAAAGTACAAGAAAACACTTCAAAAGTGACGTTTCTGAAGAATTTTAACAGTTTTCTTGTATCTACGAACGCCAGAATGCATAAAATTGACCTAAACGTCTCCTTTTCCTATTCTGAGTCGATTCTGCATGCTTTAAGTGTGTTTGGTGGCTCAGAACCATCAAAAAACGTTGAAATATAGTTCAAATTCAATAAAAGTCGACAAAAATACAGTTTCTAGCTAAAATTTGATGGTTTCGTTGCACTTTCCGAGCCCGTAGGGTATCTGATTGGCTTAAAAGTACAAGAAAACACTTCAAAAGTGACGTTTCTGAAGAATTTTAACAGTTTTCTTGTATCTACGAACGCCAGAATGCATAAAATTGACCTAAACGTCTCCTTTTCCTATTCTGAGTCGATTCTGCATGCTTTAAGTGTGTTTGGTGGCTCAGAACCATCAAAAAACGTTGAAATATAGTTCAAATTCAATAAAAATCGACAAAAATACAGTTTCTAGCTAAAATTTGATGGTTTCGTTGCACTTTCCGAGCCCGTAGGGTATCTGATTGGCTTAAAAGTACAAGAAAACACTTCAAAAGTGACGTTTCTGAAGAATTTTAACAGTTTTCTTGTATCTACGAACGCCAGAATGCATAAAATTGACCTAAACGTCTCCTTTTCCTATTCTGAGTCGATTCTGCATGCTTTAAGTGTGTTTGGTGGCTCAGAACCATCAAAAAACTTTGAAATATAGTTCAAATTCAATAAAAATCGACAAAAATACAGTTTCTAGCTAAAATTTGATGGTTTCGTTGCACTTTCCGAGCCCGTAGGGTATCTGATTGGCTTAAAAGTACAAGAAAACACTTCAAAAGTGACGTTTCTGAAGAATTTTAACAGTTTTCTTGTATCTACGAACGCCAGAATGCATAAAATTGACCTAAACGTCTCCTTTTCCTATTCTGAGTCGATTCTGCATGCTTTAAGTGTGTTTGGTGGCTCAGAACCATCAAAAAACGTTGAAATATAGTTCAAATTCAATAAAAATCGACAAAAATACAGTTTCTAGCTAAAATTTGATGGTTTCGTTGCACTTTCCGAGCCCGTAGGGTATCTGATTGGCTTAAAAGTACAAGAAAACACTTCAAAAGTGACGTTTCTGAAGAATTTTAACAGTTTTCTTGTATCTACGAACGCCAGAATGCATAAAATTGACCTAAACGTCTCCTTTTCCTATTCTGAGTCGATTCTGCATGCTTTAAGTGTGTTTGGTGGCTCAGAACCATCAAAAAACGTTGAAATATAGTTCAAATTCAATAAAAATCGACAAAAATACAGTTTCTAGCTAAAATTTGATGGTTTCGTTGCACTTTCCGAGCCCGTAGGGTATCTGATTGGCTTAAAAGTACAAGAAAACACTTCAAAAGTGACGTTTCTGAAGAATTTTAACAGTTTTCTTGTATCTACGAACGCCAGAATGCATAAAATTGACCTAAACGTCTCCTTTTCCTATTCTGAGTCGATTCTGCATGCTTTAAGTGTGTTTGGTGGCTCAGAACCATCAAAAAACGTTGAAATATAGTTCAAATTCAATAAAAATCGACAAAAATACAGTTTCTAGCTAAAATTTGATGGTTTCGTTGCACTTTCCGAGCCCGTAGGGTATCTGATTGGCTTAAAAGTACAAGAAAACACTTCAAAAGTGACGTTTCTGAAGAATTTTAACAGTTTTCTTGTATCTACGAACGCCAGAATGCATAAAATTGACCTAAACGTCTCCTTTTCCTATTCTGAGTCGATTCTGCATGCTTTAAGTGTGTTTGGTGGCTCAGAACCATCAAAAAACGTTGAAATATAGTTCAAATTCAATAAAAATCGGCAAAAATACAGTTTCTAGCTAAAATTTGATGGTTTCGTTGCACTTTCCGAGCCCGTAGGGTATCTGATTGGCTTTAAAGTACAAGAAAACATTTCAAAAGTGACGTTTCTGAAGAATTTTAACAGTTTTCTTGTATCTACGAACGCCAGAATGCATAAAAATGACCTAAACGTCTCCTTTTCCTATTCTGAGTCGATTCTGCATGCTTTAAGTGTGTTTGGTGGCTCAGAACCATCAAAAAACGTTGAAATATAGTTCAAATTCAATAAAAATCGACAAAAATACAGTTTCTAGCTAAAATTTGATGGTTTCGTTGCACTTTCCGAGCCCGTAGGGTATCTGATTGGCTTAAAAGTACAAGAAAACACTTCAAAAGTGACGTTTCTGAAGAATTTTAACAGTTTTCTTGTATCTACGAACGCCAGAATGCATAAAATTGACCTAAACGTCTCCTTTTCCTATTCTGAGTCGATTCTGCATGCTTTAAGTGTGTTTGGTGGCTCAGAACCATCAAAAAACGTCGAAATATAGTTCAAATTCAAAAAAAATCGACAAAAATACAGTTTCTAGCTAAAATTTGATGGTTTCGTTGCACTTTCCGAGCCCGTAGGGTATCTGATTGGCTTAAAAGTACAAGAAAACACTTCAAAAGTGACGTTTCTGAAGAATTTTAACAGTTTTCTTGTATCTACGAACGCCAGAATGCATAAAATTGACCTAAACGTCTCCTTTTCCTATTCTGAGTCGATTCTGCATGCTTTAAGTGTGTTTGGTGGCTCAGAACCATCAAAAAACGTTGAAATATAGTTCAAATTCAATAAAAATCGACAAAAATACAGTTTCTAGCTAAAATTTGATGGTTTCGTTGCACTTTCCGAGCCCGTAGGGTATCTGATTAGCTTAAAAGTACAAGAAAACACTTCAAAAGTGACGTTTCTGAAGAATTTTAACAGTTTTCTTGTATCTACGAACGCCAGAATGCATAAAATTGACCTAAACGTCTCCTTTTCCTATTCTGAGTCGATTCTGCATGCTTTAAGTGTGTTTGGTGGCTCAGAACCATCAAAAAACGTTGAAATATAGTTCAAATTCAATAAAAATCGACAAAAATACAGTTTCTAGCTAAAATTTGATGGTTTCGTTGCACTTTCCGAGCCCGTAGGGTATCTGATTGGCTTAAAAGTACAAGAAAATACTTCAAAAGTGACGTTTCTGAAGAATTTTAACAGTTTTCTTGTATCTACGAACGCCAGAATGTATAAAATTGACCTAAACGTCTCCTTTTCCTATTCTGAATCGATTCTGCATGCTTTAAGTGTGTTTGGTGGCTCAGAACCATCAAAAAACGTTGAAATATAGTTCAAATTCAATAAAAATCGACAAAAATACAGTTTCTAGCTAAAATTTGATGGTTTCGTTGCACTTTCCGAGCCCATAGGGTATCTGATTGGCTTAAAAGTACAAGAAAACACTTCAAAAGTGACGTTTCTGAAGAATTTTAACAGTTTTCTTGTATCTACGAACGCCAGAATGCATAAAATTGACCTAAACGTCTCCTTTTCCTATTCTGAGTCGATTCTGCATGCTTTAAGTGTGTTTGGTGGCTCAGAACCATCAAAAAACGTTGAAATATAGTTCAAATTCAATAAAAATCGACAAACATACAGTTTCTAGCTAAAATTTGATGGTTTCGTTGCACTTTCCGGGCCCGTAGGGTATCTGATTGGCTTAAAAGTACAAGAAAACACTTCAAAAGTGACGTTTCTGAAGAATTTTAACAGTTTTCTTGTATCTACGAACGCCAGAATGCATAAAATTGACCTAAACGTCTCCTTTTCCTATTCTGAGTCGATTCTGCATGCTTTAAGTGTGTTTGGTGGCTCAGAACCATCAAAAAACGTTGAAATATAGTTCAAATTCAATAAAAATCGACAAAAATACAGTTTCTAGCTAAAATTTGATGGTTTCGTTGCACTTTCCGAGCCCGTAGGGTATCTGATTGGCTTAAAAGTACAAGAAAACAGTTCAAAAGTGACGTTTCTGAAGAATTTTAACAGTTTTCTTGTATCTACGAACGCCAGAATGCATAAAATTGACCTAAACGTCTCCTTTTCCTATTCTGAGTCGATTCTGCATGCTTTAAGTGTGTTTGGTGGCTCAGAACCATCAAAAAACGTTGAAATATAGTTCAATTTCAATAAAAATCGACAAAAATACAGTTTCTAGCTAAAATTTGATGGTTTCGTTGCACTTTCCGAGCCCGTAGGGTATCTGATTGGCTTAAAAGTCCAAGAAAACACTTCAAAAGTGACGTTTCTGAAGAATTTTAACAGTTTTCTTGTATCTACGAACGCCAGAATGCATAAAATTGACCTAAACGTCTCCTTTTCCTATTCTGAGTCGATTCTGCATGCTTTAAGTGTGTTTGGTGGCTCAGAACCATCAAAAAACGTTGAAATATAGTTCAAATTCAATAAAAATCGACAAAAATACAGTTTCTAGCTAAAATTTGATGGTTTCGTTGCACTTTCCGAGCCCGTAGGGTATCTGATTGGCTTAAAAGTACAAGAAAACACTTCAAAAGTGACGTTTCTGAAGAATTTTAACAGTTTTCTTGTATCTACGAACGCCAGAATGCATAAAATTGACCTAAACGTCTCCTTTTCCTATTCTGAGTCGATTCTGCATGCTTTAACTGTGTTTGGTGGCTCAGAACCATCAAAAAACGTTGAAATATAGTTCAAATTCAATAAAAATCGACAAAAATACAGTTTCTAGCTAAAATTTGATGGTTTCGTTGCACTTTCCGAGCCCGTAGGGTATCTGATTGGCTTAAAACTACAAGAAAACACTTCAAAAGTGACGTTTCTGAAGAATTTTAACAGTTTTCTTGTATCGACGAACGCCAGAATGCATAAAATTGACCTAAACGTCTCCTTTTCCTATTCTGAGTCGATTCTGCATGCTTTAAGTGTGTTTGGTGGCTCAAAACCATCAAAAAACGTTGAAATATAGTTCAAATTCAATAAAAATCGACAAAAATACAGTTTCTAGCTAAAATTTGATGGTTTCGTTGCACTTTCCGAGCCCGTAGGGTATCTGATTGGCTTAACAGTACAAGAAAACACTTCAAAAGTGACGTTTCTGAAGAATTTTAACAGTTTTCTTGTATCTACGAACGCCAGAATGCATAAAATTGACCTAAACGTCTCCTTTTCCTATTCTGAGTCGATTCTGCATGCTTTAAGTGTGTTTGGTGGCTCAGAACCATCAAAAAACGTTGAAATATAGTTCAATTTCAATAAAAATCGACAAAAATACAGTTTCTAGCTAAAATTTGATGGTTTCGTTGCACTTTCCGAGCCCGTAGGGTATCTGATTGGCTTAAAAGTCCAAGAAAACACTTCAAAAGTGACGTTTCTGAAGAATTTTAACAGTTTTCTTGTATCTACGAACGCCAGAATGCATAAAATTGACCTAAACGTCTCCTTTTCCTATTCTGAGTCGATTCTGCATGCTTTAAGTGTGTTTGGTGGCTCAGAACCATCAAAAAACGTTGAAATATAGTTCAAATTCAATAAAAATCGACAAAAATACAGTTTCTAGCTAAAATTTGATGGTTTCGTTGCACTTTCCGAGCCCGTAGGGTATCTGATTGGCTTAAAAGTACAAGAAAACACTTCAAAAGTGACGTTTCTGAAGAATTTTAACAGTTTTCTTGTATCTACGAACGCCAGAATGCATAAAATTGACCTAAACGTCTCCTTTTCCTATTCTGAGTCGATTCTGCATGCTTTAAGTGTGTTTGGTGGCTCAGAACCATCAAAAAACGTTGAAATATAGTTCAAATTCAATAAAAATCGACAAAAATACAGTTTCTAGCTAAAATTTGATGGTTTCGTTGCACTTTCCGAGCCCGTAGGGTATCTGATTGGCTTAAAAGTACAAGAAAACACTTCAAAAGTGACGTTTCTGAAGAATTTTAACAGTTTTCTTGTATCGACGAACGCCAGAATGCATAAAATTGACCTAAACGTCTCCTTTTCCTATTCTGAGTCGATTCTGCATGCTTTAAGTGTGTTTGGTGGCTCAAAACCATCAAAAAACGTTGAAATATAGTTCAAATTCAATAAAAATCGACAAAAATACAGTTTCTAGCTAAAATTTGATGGTTTCGTTGCACTTTCCGAGCCCGTAGGGTATCTGATTGGCTTAACAGTACAAGAAAACACTTCAAAAGTGACGTTTCTGAAGAATTTTAACAGTTTTCTTGTATCTACGAACGCCAGAATGCATAAAATTGACCTAAACATCTCCTTTTCCTATTCTGAGTCGATTCTGCATGCTTTAAGTGTGTTTGGTGGCTCAGAACCATCAAAAAACGTTGAAATATAGTTCAAATTCAATAAAAATCGACAAAAATACAGTTTCTAGCTAAAATTTGATGGTTTCGTTGCACTTTCCGAGCCCGTAGGGTATCTGATTGGCTTAAAAGTACAAGAAAACACTTCAAAAGTGACGTTTCTGAAGAATTTTAACAGTTTTCTTGTATCTACGAACGCCAGAATGCATAAAATTGACCTAAACGTCTCCTTTTCCTATTCTGAGTCGATTCTGCATGCTTTAAGTGTGTTTGGTGGCTCAGAACCATCAAAAAACGTTGAAATATAGTTCAAATTCAATAAAAATCGACAAAAATACAGTTTCTAGCTAAAATTTGATGGTTTCGTTGCACTTTCCGAGCCCGTAGGGTATCTGATTGGCTTAAAAGTACAAGAAAACACTTCAAAAGTGACGTTTCTGAAGAATTTTAACAGTTTTCTTGTATCTACGAACGCCAGAATGCATAAAATTGACCTAAACGTCTCCTTTTCCTATTCTGAGTCGATTCTGCATGCTTTAAGTGTGTTTGGTGGCTCAGAACCATCAAAAAACGTTGAAATATAGTTCAAATTCAATAAAAATCGACAAAAATACAGTTTCTAGCTAAAATTTGATGGTTTCGTTGCACTTTCCGAGCCCGTAGGGTATCTGATTGGCTTAAAAGTACAAGAAAACACTTCAAAAGTGACGTTTCTGAAGAATTTTAACAGTTTTCTTGTATCTACGAACGCCAGAATGCATAAAATTGACCTAAACGTCTCCTTTTCCTATTCTGAGTCGATTCTGCATGCTTTAAGTGTGTTTGGTGGCTCAGAACCATCAAAAAACGTTGAAATATAGTTCAAATTCAATAAAAATCGACAAAAATACAGTTTCTAGCTAAAATTTGATGGTTTCGTTGCACTTTCCGAGCCCGTAGGGTATCTGATTGGCTTAAAAGTACAAGAAAACACTTCAAAAGTGACGTTTCTGAAGAATTTTAACAGTTTTCTTGTATCTACGAACGCCAGAATGCATAAAATTGACCTAAACGTCTCCTTTTCCTATTCTGAGTCGATTCTGCATGCTTTAAGTGTGTTTGGTGGCTCAGAACCATCAAAAAACGTTGAAATATAGTTCAAATTCATTAAAAATCGACAAAAATACAGTTTCTAGCTAAAATTTGATGGTTTCGTTGCACTTTCCGAGCCCGTAGGGTATCTGATTGGCTTAAAAGTACAAGAAAACACTTCAAAAGTGACGTTTCTGAAGAATTTTAACAGTTTTCTTGTATCAACGAACGCCAGAATGCATAAAATTGACCTAAACGTCTCCTTTTCCTATTCTGAGTCGATTCTGCATGCTTTAAGTGTGTTTGGTGGCTCAGAACCATCAAAAAACCTTGAAATATAGTTCAAATTCAATAAAAATCGACAAAAATACAGTTTCTAGCTAAAATTTGATGGTTTCGTTGCACTTTCCGAGCCCGTAGGGTATCTGATTGGCTAAAAGTACAAGAAAACACTTCAAAAGTGACGTTTCTGAAGAATTTTAACAGTTTTCTTGTATCTACGAACGCCAGAATGCATAAAATTGACCTAAACGTCTCCTTTTCCTATTCCGAGTCGATTCTGCATGCTTTAAGTGTGTTTGGTGGCTCAGAACCATCAAAAAACGTTGAAATATAGTTCAAATTCAATAAAAATCGACAAAAATACAGTTTCTAGCTAAAATTTGATGGTTTCGTTGCACTTTCCGAGCCCGTAGGGTATCTGATTGGCTTAAAAGTACAAGAAAACACTTCAAAAGTGACGTTTCTGAAGAATTTTAACAGTTTTCTTGTATCTACGAACGCCAGAATGCATAAAATTGACCTAAACGTCTCCTTTTCCTATTCTGAGTCGATTCTGCATGCTTTAAGTGTGTTTGGTGGCTCAGAACCATCAAAAAACGTTGAAATATAGTTCAAATTCAATAAAAATCGACAAAAATACAGTTTCTAGCTAAAATTTGATGGTTTCGTTGCACTTTCCGAGCCCGTAGGGTATCTGATTGGCTTAAAAGTACAAGAAAACACTTCAAAAGTGACGTTTCTGAAGAATTTTAACAGTTTTCTTGTATCTACGAACGCCAGAATGCATAAAATTGACCTAAACGTCTCCTTTTCCTATTCTGAGTCGATTCTGCATGCTTTAAGTGTGTTTGGTGGCTCAGAACCATCAAAAAACGTTGAAATATAGTTCAAATTCAATAAAAATCGACAAAAATACAGTTTCTAGCTAAAATTTGATGGTTTCGTTGCACTTTCCGAGCCCGTAGGGTATCTGATTGGCTTAAAAGTACAAGAAAACACTTCAAAAGTGACGTTTCTGAAGAATTTTAACAGTTTTCTTGTATCTACGAACGCCAGAATGCATAAAATTGACCTAAACCTCTCCTTTTCCTATTCTGAGTCGATTCTGCATGCTTTAAGTGTGTTTGGTGGCTCAGAACCATCAAAAAACGTTGAAATATAGTTCAAATTCAATAAAAATCGACAAAAATACAGTTTCTAGCTAAAATTTGATGGTTTCGTTGCACTTTCCGAGCCCGTTGGGTATCTGATTGGCTTAAAAGTACAAGAAAACACTTCAAAACTGACGTTTCTGAAGAATTTTAACAGTTTTCTTGTATCTACGAACGCCAGAATGCATAAAATTGACCTAAACGTCTCCTTTTCCTATTCTGAGTCGATTCTGCATGCTTTAAGTGTGTTTGGTGGCTCAGAACCATCAAAAAACGTTGAAATATAGTTCAAATTCAATAAAAATCGACAAAAATACAGTTTCTAGCTAAAATTTGATGGTTTCGTTGCACTTTCCGAGCCCGTAGGGTATCTGATTGGCTTAAAAGTACAAGAAAACACTTCAAAAGTGACGTTTCTGAAGAATTTTAACAGTTTTCTTGTATCTACGAACGCCAGAATGCATAAAATTGACCTAAACGTCTCCTTTTCCTATTCTGAGTCGATTCTGCATGCTTTAAGTGTGTTTGGTGGCTCAGAACCATCAAAAAACGTTGAAATATAGTTCAAATTCAATAAAAATCGACAAAAATACAGTTTCTAGCTAAAATTTGATGGTTTCGTTGCACTTTCCGAGCCCGTAGGGTATCTGATTGGCTTAAAAGTACAAGAAAACACTTCAAAAGTGACGTTTCTGAAGAATTTTAACAGTTTTCTTGTATCTACGAACGCCAGAATGCATAAAATTGACCTAAACGTCTCCTTTTCCTATTCTGAGTCGATTCTGCATGCTTTAAGTGTGTTTGGTGGCTCAGAACCATCAAAAAACGTTGAAATATAGTTCAAATTCAATAAAAATCGACAAAAATACAGTTTCTAGCTAAAATTTGATGGTTTCGTTGCACTTTCCGAGCCCGTAGGGTATCTGATTGGCTTAAAAGTACAAGAAAACATTTCAAAAGTGACGTTTCTGAAGAATTTTAACAGTTTTCTTGTATCTACGAACGCCAGAATGCATAAAATTGACCTAAACGTCTCCTTTTCCTATTCTGAGTCGATTCTGCATGCTTTAAGTGTGTTTGGTGGCTCAGAACCATCAAAAAACGTTGAAATATAGTTCAAATTCAATAAAAATCGACAAAAATACAGTTTCTAGCTAAAATTTGATGGTTTCGTTGCACTTTCCGAGCCCGTAGGGTATCTGATTGGCTTAAAAGTACAAGAAAACACTTCAAAAGTGACGTTTCTGAAGAATTTTAACAGTTTTCTTGTATCTACGAACGCCAGAATGCATAAAATTGACCTAAACGTCTCCTTTTCCTATTCTGAGTCGATTCTGCATGCTTTAAGTGTGTTTGGTGGCTCAGAACCATCAAAAAACGTTGAAATATAGTTCAAATTCAATAAAAATCGACAAAAATACAGTTTCTAGCTAAAATTTGATGGTTTCGTTGCACTTTCCGAGCCCGTAGGGTATCTGATTGGCTTAAAAGTACAAGAAAACACTTCAAAAGTGACGTTTCTGAAGAATTTTAACAGTTTTCTTGTATCTACGAACGCCAGAATGCATAAAATTGACCTAAACGTCTCCTTTTCCTATTCTGAGTCGATTCTGCATGCTTTAAGTGTGTTTGGTGGCTCAGAACCATCAAAAAACGTTGAAATATAGTTCAAATTCAATAAAAATCGACAAAAATACAGTTTCTAGCTAAAATTTGATGGTTTCGTTGCACTTTCCGAGCCCGTAGGGTATCTGATTGGCTTAAAAGTACAAGAAAACACATCAAAAGTGACGTTTCTGAAGAATTTTAACAGTTTTCTTGTATCTACGAACGCCAGAATGCATAAAATTGACCTAAACGTCTCCTTTTCCTATTCTGAGTCGATTCTGCATGCTTTAAGTGTGTTTGGTGGCTCAGAACCATCAAAAAACGTTGAAATATAGTTCAAATTCAATAAAAATCGACAAAAATACAGTTTCTAGCTAAAATTTTATGGTTTCGTTGCACTTTCCGAGCCCGTCGGGTATCTGATTGGCTTAAAAGTACAAGAAAACACTTCAAAAGTGACGTTTCTGAAGAATTTTAACAGTTTTCTTGTATCTACGAACGCCAGAATGCATAAAATTGACCTAAACGTCTCCTTTTCCTATTCTGAGTCGATTCTGCATGCTTTAAGTGTGTTTGGTGGCTCAGAACCATCAAAAAACGTTGAAATATAGTTCAAATTCAATAAAAATCGACAAAAATACAGTTTCTAGCTAAAATTTGATGGTTTCGTTGCACTTTCCGAGCCCGTAGGGTATCTGATTGGCTTAAAAGTACAAGAAAACACTTCAAAAGTGACGTTTCTGAAGAATTTTAACAGTTTTCTTGTATCTACGAACGCCAGAATGCATAAAATTGACCTAAACGTCTCCTTTTCCTATTCTGAGTCGATTCTGCATGCTTTAAGTGTGTTTGGTGGCTCAGAACCATCAAAAAACGTTCAAATATAGTTCAAATTCAATAAAAATCGACAAAAATACAGTTTCTAGCTAAAATTTGATGGTTTCGTTGCACTTTCCGAGCCCGTAGGGTATCTGATTGGCTTAAAAGTACAAGAAAACACTTCAAAAGTGACGTTTCTGAAGAATTTTAACAGTTTTCTTGTATCTACGAACGCCAGAATGCATAAAATTGACCTAAACGTCTCCTTTTCCTATTCTGAGTCGATTCTGCATGCTTTAAGTGTGTTTGGTGGCTCAGAACCATCAAAAAACGTTGAAATATAGTTCAAATTCAATAAAAATCGACAAAAATACAGTTTCTAGCTAAAATTTGATGGTTTCGTTGCACTTTCCGAGCCCGTAGGGTATCTGATTGGCTTAAAAGTACAAGAAAACACTTCAAAAGTGACGTTTCTGAAGAATTTTAACAGTTTTCTTGTGTCTACGAACGCCAGAATGCATAAAATTGACCTAAACGTCTCCTTTTCCTATTCTTAGTCGATTCTGCATGCTTTAAGTGTGTTTGGTGGCTCAGAACCATCAAAAACGTTGAAATATAGTTCAAATTCAATAAAAATCGACAAAAATACAGTTTCTAGCTAAAATTTGATGGTTTCGTTGCACTTTCCGAGCCCGTAGGGTATCTGATTGGCTTAAAAGTACAAGAAAACACTTCAAAAGTGACGTTTCTGAAGAATTTTAACAGTTTTCTTGTATCTACGAACGCCAGAATGCATAAAATTGACCTAAACGTCTCCTTTTCCTATTCTGAGTTGATTCTGCATGCTTTAAGTGTGTTTGGTGGCTCAGAACCATCAAAAAACGTTGAAATATAGTTCAAATTCAATAAAAATCGACAAAAATACAGTTTCTAGCTAAAATTTGATGGTTTCGTTGCACTTTCCGAGCCCGTAGGGTATCTGATTGGCTTAAAAGTACAAGAAAACATTTCAAAAGTGACGTTTCTGAAGAATTTTAACAGTTTTCTTGTATCTACGAACGCCAGAATGCATAAAATTGACCTAAACGTCTCCTTTTCCTATTCTGAGTCGATTCTGCATGCTTTAAGTGTGTTTGGTAGCTCAGAACCATCAAAAAACGTTGAAATATAGTTCAAATTCAATAAAAATCGACAAAAATACAGTTTCTAGCTAAAATTTGATGGTTTCGTTGCACTTTCCGAGCCCGTAGGGTATCTGATTGGCTTAAAAGTACAAGAAAACACTTCAAAAGTGACGTTTCTGAAGAATTTTAACAGTTTTCTTGTATCTACGAACGCCAGAATGCATAAAATTGACCTAAACGTCTCCTTTTCCTATTCTGAGTCGATTCTGCATGCTTTAAGTGTGTTTGGTGGCTCAGAACCATCAAAAAACGTTGAAATATAGTTCAAATTCAATAAAAATCGACAAAAATACAGTTTCTAGCTAAAATTTGATGGTTTCGTTGCACTTTCCGAGCCCGTAGGGTATCTGATTGGCTTAAAAGTACAAGAAAACACTTCAAAAGTGACGTTTCTGAAGAATTTTAACAGTTTTCTTGTATCTACGAACGCCAGAATGCATAAAATTGACCTAAACGTCTCCTTTTCCTATTCTGAGTCGATTCTGCATGCTTTAAGTGTGTTTGGTGGCTCAGAACCATCAAAAAACGTTGAAATATAGTTCAAATTCAATAAAAATCGACAAAAATACAGTTTCTAGCTAAAATTTGATGGTTTCGTTGCACTTTCCGAGCCCGTAGGGTATCTGATTGGCTTAAAAGTACAAGAAAACACTTCAAAAGTGACGTTTCTGAAGAATTTTAACAGTTTTCTTGTATCTACGAACGCCAGAATGCATAAAATTGACCTAAACGTCTCCTTTTCCTATTCTGAGTCGATTCTGCATGCTTTAAGTGTGTTTGGTGGCTCAGAACCATCAAAAAACGTTGAAATATAGTTCAAATTCAATAAAAATCGACAAAAATACAGTTTCTAGCTAAAATTTGATGGTTTCGTTGCACTTTCCGAGCCCGTAGGGTATCTGATTGGCTTAAAAGTACAAGAAAACACTTCAAAAGTGACGTTTCTGAAGAATTTTAACAGTTTTCTTGTATCTACGAACGCCAGAATGCATAAAATTGACCTAAACGTCTCCTTTTCCTATTCTGAGTCGATTCTGCATGCTTTAAGTGTGTTTGGTGGCTCAGAACCATCAAAAAACGTTGAAATATAGTTCAAATTCAATAAAAATCGACAAAAATACAGTTTCTAGCTAAAATTTGATGGTTTCGTTGCACTTTCCGAGCCCGTAGGGTATCTGATTGGCTTAAAAGTACAAGAAAACACTTCAAAAGTGACGTTTCTGAAGAATTTTAACAGTTTTCTTGTATCTACGAACGCCAGAATGCATAAAATTGACCTAAACTTCTCCTTTTCCTATTCTGAGTCGATTCTGCATGCTTTAAGTGTGTTTGGTGGCTCAGAACTATCAAAAAACGTTGAAATATAGTTCAAATTCAATAAAAATCGACAAAAATACAGTTTCTAGCTAAAATTTGATGGTTTCGTTGCACTTTCCGAGCCCGTAGTTTATCTGATTGGCTTAAAAGTACAAGAAAACACTTCAAAAGTGACGTTTCTGAAGAATTTTAACAGTTTTCTTGTATCTACGAACGCCAGAATGCATAAAATTGACCTAAACGTCTCCTTTTCCTATTCTGAGTCGATTCTGCATGCTTTAAGTGTGTTTGGTGGCTCAGAACCATCAAAAAACGTTGAAATATAGTTCAAATTCAATAAAAATCGACAAAAATACAGTTTCTAGCTAAAATTTGATGGTTTCGTTGCACTTTCCGAGCCCGTAGGGTATCTGATTGGCTTAAAAGTACAAGAAAACACTTCAAAAGTGACGTTTCTGAAGAATTTTAACAGTTTTCTTGTATCTACGAACGCCAGAATGCATAAAATTGACCTAAACGTCTCCTTTTCCTATTCTGAGTCGATTCTGCATGCTTTAAGTGTGTTTGGTGGCTCAGAACCATCAAAAAACGTTGAAATATAGTTCAAATTCAATAAAAATCGACAAAAATACAGTTTCTAGCTAAAATTTGATGGTTTCGTTGCACTTTCCGAGCCCGTAGGGTATCTGATTGGCTTAAAAGTACAAGAAAACACTTCAAAAGTGACGTTTCTGAAGAATTTTAACAGTTTTCTTGTATCTACGAACGCCAGAATGCATAAAATTGACCTAAACGTCTCCTTTTCCTATTCTGAGTCGATTCTGCATGCTTTAAGTGTGTTTGGTGGCTCAGAACCATCAAAAAACGTTGAAATATAGTTCAAATTCAATAAAAATCGACAAAAATACAGTTTCTAGCTAAAATTTGATGGTTTCGTTGCACTTTCCGAGCCCGTAGGGTATCTGATTGGCTTAAAAGTACAAGAAAACACTTCAAAAGTGACGTTTCTGAAGAATTTTAACAGTTTTCTTGTATCTACGAACGCCAGAATGCATAAAATTGACCCAAACTTCTCCTTTTCCTATTCTGAGTCGATTCTGCATGCTTTAAGTGTGTTTGGTGGCTCAGAACTATCAAAAAACGTTGAAATATAGTTCAAATTCAATAAAAATCGACAAAAATACAGTTTCTAGCTAAAATTTGATGGTTTCGTTGCACTTTCCGAGCCCGTTGGGTATCTGATTGGCTTAAAAGTACAAGAAAACACTTCAAAAGTGACGTTTCTGAAGAATTTTAACAGTTTTCTTGTATCTACGAACGCCAGAATGCATAAAATTGACCTAAACGTCTCCTTTTCCTATTCTGAGTCGATTCTGCATGCTTTAAGTGTGTTTGGTGGCTCAGAACAATCAAAAAACGTTGAAATATAGTTCAAATTCAATAAAAATCGACAAAAATACAGTTTCTAGCTAAAATTTTATGGTTTCGTTGCACTTTCCGAGCCCGTAGGGTATCTGATTGGCTTAAAAGTACAAGAAAACACTTCAAAAGTGACGTTTCTGAAGAATTTTAACAGTTTTCTTGTATCTACGAACGCCAGAATGCATAAAATTGACCTAAACGTCTCCTTTTCCTATTCTGAGTCGATTCTGCATGCTTTAAGTGTGTTTGGTGGCTCAGAACCATCAAAAAACGTTGAAATATAGTTCAAATTCAATAAAAATCGACAAAAATACAGTTTCTAGCTAAAATTTGATGGTTTCGTTGCACTTTCCGAGCCCGTAGGGTATCTGATTGGCTTAAAAGTACAAGAAAACACTTCAAAAGTGACGTTTCTGAAGAATTTTAACAGTTTTCTTGTATCTACGAACGCCAGAATGCATAAAATTGACCTAAACGTCTCCTTTTCCTATTCTGAGTCGATTCTGCATGCTTTAAGTGTGTTTGGTGGCTCAGAACCATCAAAAAACTTTGAAATATAGTTCAAATTCAATAAAAATCGACAAAAATACAGTTTCTAGCTAAAATTTGATGGTTTCGTTGCACTTTCCGAGCCCGTAGGGTATCTGATTGGCTTAAAAGTACAAGAAAACACTTCAAAAGTGACGTTTCTGAAGAATTTTAACAGTTTTCTTGTATCTACGAACGCCAGAATGCATAAAATTGACCTAAACGTCTCCTTTTCCTATTCTGAGTCGATTCTGCATGCTTTAAGTGTGTTTGGTGGCTCAGAACCATCAAAAAACGTTGAAATATAGTTCAAATTCAATAAAAATCGACAAAAATACAGTTTCTAGCTAAAATTTGATGGTTTCGTTGCACTTTCCGAGCCCGTAGGGTATCTGATTGGCTTAAAAGTACAAGAAAACACTTCAAAAGTGACGTTTCTGAAGAATTTTAACAGTTTTCTTGTATCTACGAACGCCAGAATGCATAAAATTGACCTAAACGTCTCCTTTTCCTATTCTGAGTCGATTCTGCATGCTTTAAGTGTGTTTGGTGGCTCAGAACCATCAAAAAACTTTGAAATATAGTTCAAATTCAATAAAAATCGACAAAAATACAGTTTCTAGCTAAAATTTGATGGTTTCGTTGCACTTTCCGAGCCCGTAGGGTATCTGATTGGCTTAAAAGTACAAGAAAACACTTCAAAAGTGACGTTTCTGAAGAATTTTAACAGTTTTCTTGTATCTACGAACGCCAGAATGCATAAAATTGACCTAAACGTCTCCTTTTCCTATTCTGAGTCGATTCTGCATGCTTTAAGTGTGTTTGGTGGCTCAGAACCATCAAAAAACGTTGAAATATAGTTCAAATTCAATAAAAATCGACAAAAATACAGTTTCTAGCTAAAATTTGATGGTTCCGTTGCACTTTCCGAGCCCGTAGGGTATCTGATTGGCTTAAAAGTACAAGAAAACACTTCGAAAGTGACGTTTCTGAAGAATTTTAACAGTTTTCTTGTATCTACGAACGCCAGAATGCATAAAATTGACCTAAACGTCTCCTTTTCCTATTCTGAGTCGATTCTGCATACTTTAAGTGTGTTTGGTGGCTCAGAACCATCAAAAAACGTTGAAATATAGTTCAAATTCAATAAAAATCGACAAAAATACAGTTTCTAGCTAAAATTTGATGGTTTCGTTGCACTTTCCGAGCCCGTAGGGTATCTGATTGGCTTAAAAGTACAAGAAAACACTTCAAAAGTGACGTTTCTGAAGAATTTTAACAGTTTTCTTGTATCTACGAACGCCAGAATGCATAAAATTGACCTAAACGTCTCCTTTTCCTATTCTGAGTCGATTCTGCATGCTTTAAGTGTGTTTGGTGGCTCAGAACCATCAAAAAACGTTGAAATATAGTTCAAATTCAATAAAAATCGACAAAAATACAGTTTCTAGCTAAAATTTGATGGTTTCGTTGCACTTTCTGAGCCCGTAGGGTATCTGATTGGCTTAAAAGTACAAGAAAACACTTCAAAAGTGACGTTTCTGAAGAATTTTAACAGTTTTCTTGTATCTACGAACGCCAGAATGCATAAAATTGACCTAAACGTCTCCTTTTCCTATTCTGAGTCGATTCTGCATGCTTTAAGTGTGTTTGGTGGCTCAGAACTCTCAAAAAACGTTGAAATATAGTTCAAATTCAATAAAAATCGACAAAAGTACAGTTTCTAGCTAAAATTTGATGGTTTCGTTGCACTTTCCGAGCCCGTAGGGTATCTGATTGGCTTAAAAGTACAAGAAAACACTTCAAAAGTGACGTTTCTGAAGAATTTTAACAGTTTTCTTGTATCTACGAACGCCAGAATGCATAAAATTGACCTAAACGTCTCCTTTTCCTATTCTGAGTCGATTCTGCATGCTTTAAGTGTGTTTGGTGGCTCAGAACCATCAAAAAACGTTGAAATATAGTTCAAATTCAATAAAAATCGACAAAAATACAGTTTCTAGCTAAAATTTGATGGTTTCGTTGCACTTTCCGAGCCCGTAGGGTATCTGATTGGCTTAAAAGTACAAGAAAACACTTCAAAAGTGACGTTTCTGAAGAATTTTAACAGTTTTCTTGTATCTACGAACGCCAGAATGCATAAAATTGACCTAAACGTCTCCTTTTCCTATTCTGAGTCGATTCTGCATGCTTTAAGTGTGTTTGGTGGCTCAGAACCATCAAAAAACGTTGAAATATAGTTCAAATTCAATAAAAATCGACAAAAATACAGTTTCTAGCTAAAATTTGATGGTTTCGTTGCACTTTCCGAGCCCGTAGGGTATCTGATTGGCTTAAAAGTACAAGAAAACACTTCAAAAGTGACGTTTCTGAAGAATTTTAACAGTTTTCTTGTATCTACGAACGCCAGAATGCATAAAATTGACCTAAACGTCTCCTTTTCCTATTCTGAGTCGATTCTGCATGCTTTAAGTGTGTTTGGTGGCTCAGAACCATCAAAAAACGTTGAAATATAGTTCAAATTCAATAAAAATCGACAAAAATACAGTTTCTAGCTAAAATTTGATGGTTTCGTTGCACTTTCCGAGCCCGTAGGGTATCTGATTGGCTTAAAAGTACAAGAAAACACTTCAAAAGTGACGTTTCTGAAGAATTTTAACAGTTTTCTTGTATCTACGAACGCCAGGATGCATAAAATTGACCTAAACGTCTCCTTTTCCTATTCTGAGTCGATTCTGCATGCTTTAAGTGTGTTTGGTGGCTCAGAACCATCAAAAAACGTTGAAATATAGTTCAAATTCAATAAAAATCGACAAAAATACAGTTTCTAGCTAAAATTTGATGGTTTCGTTGCACTTTCCGAGCCCGTTGGGTATCTGATTGGCTTAAAAGTACAAGAAAACACTTCAAAAGTGACGTTTCTGAAGAATTTTAACAGTTTTCTTGTATCTACGAACGCCAGAATGCATAAAATTGACCTAAACGTCTCCTTTTCCTATTCTGAATCGATTCTGCATGCTTTAAGTGTGTTAGGTGGCTCAGAACCATCAAAAAACGTTGAAATATAGTTCAAATTCAATAAAAATCGACAAAAATACAGTTTCTAGCTAAAATTTGATGGTTTCGTTGCACTTTCCGAGCCCGTAGGGTATCTGATTGGCTTAACAGTACAAGAAAACACTTCAAAAGTGACGTTTCTGAAGAATTTTAACAGTTTTCTTGTATCTACGAACGCCAGAATGCATAAAATTGACCTAAACGTCTCTTTTTCCTATTCTGAGTCGATTCTGCATGCTTTAAGTGTGTTTGGTGGCTCAGAACCATCAAAAAACGTTGAAATATAGTTCAAATTCAATAAAAATCGACAAAAATACAGTTTCTAACTAAAATTTGATGGTTTCGTTGCACTTTCCGAGCCCGTAGGGTATCTGATTGGCTTAAAAGTACAAGAAAACACTTCAAAAGTGACGTTTCTGAAGAATTTTAACAGTTTTCTTGTATCTACGAACGCCAGAATGCATAAAATTGACCTAAACGTCTCCTTTTCCTATTCTGAGTCGATTCTGCATGCTTTAAGTGTGTTTGGTGGCTCAGAACCATCAAAAAACGTTGAAATATAGTTCAAATTCAATAAAAATCGACAAAAATACAGTTTCTAGCTAAAATTTGATGGTTTCGTTGCACTTTCCGAGCCCGTAGGTTATCTGATTGGCTTAAAAGTACAAGAAAACACTTCAAAAGTGACGTTTCTGAAGAATTTTAACAGTTTTCTTGTATCTACGAACGCCAGAATGCATAAAATTGACCTAAACGTCTCCTTTTCCTATTCTGAGTCGATTCTGCATGCTTTAAGTGTGTTTGGTGGCTCAGAACCATCAAAAAACGTTGAAATATAGTTCAAATTCAATAAAAATCGACAAAAATACAGTTTCTAGCTAAAATTTGATGGTTTCGTTGCACTTTCCGAGCCCGTAGGGTATCTGATTGGCTTAAAAGTACAAGAAAACACTTCAAAAGTGACGTTTCTGAAGAATTTTAACAGTTTTCTTGTATCTACGAACGCCAGAATGCATAAAATTGACCTAAACGTCTCCTTTTCCTATTCTGAGTCGATTCTGCATGCTTTAAGTGTGTTTGGTTTCTCAGAACCATCAAAAAACGTTGAAATATAGTTCAAATTCAATAAAAATCGACAAAAATACAGTTTCTAGCTAAAATTTGATGGTTTCGTTGCACTTTCCGAGCCCGTAGGGTATCTGATTGGCTTAAAAGTACAAGAAAACACTTCAAAAGTGACGTTTCTGAAGAATTTTAACAGTTTTCTTGTATCTACGAACGCCAGAATGCATAAAATTGACCTAAACGTCTCCTTTTCCTATTCTGAGTCGATTCTGCATGCTTTAAGTGTGTTTGGTGGCTCAGAACCATCAAAAAACGTTGAAATATAGTTCAAATTCAATAAAAATCGACAAAAATACAGTTTCTAGCTAAAATTTGATGGTTTCGTTGCACTTTCCGAGCCCGTTGGGTATCTGATTGGCTTAAAAGTACAAGAAAACACTTCAAAAGTGACGTTTCTGAAGAATTTTAACAGTTTTCTTGTATCTACGAACGCCAGAATGCATAAAATTGACCTAAACGTCTCCTTTTCCTATTCTGAATCGATTCTGCATGCTTTAAGTGTGTTAGGTGGCTCAGAACCATCAAAAAACGTTGAAATATAGTTCAAATTCAATAAAAATCGACAAAAATACAGTTTCTAGCTAAAATTTGATGGTTTCGTTGCACTTTCCGAGCCCGTAGGGTATCTGATTGGCTTAACAGTACAAGAAAACACTTCAAAAGTGACGTTTCTGAAGAATTTTAACAGTTTTCTTGTATCTACGAACGCCAGAATGCATAAAATTGACCTAAACGTCTCCTTTTCCTATTCTGAGTCGATTCTGCATGCTTTAAGTGTGTTTGGTGGCTCAGAACCATCAAAAAACGTTGAAATATAGTTCAAATTCAATAAAAATCGACAAAAATACAGTTTCTAGCTAAAATTTGATGGTTTCGTTGCACTTTCCGAGCCCGTTGGGTATCTGATTGGCTTAAAAGTACAAGAAAACACTTCAAAAGTGACGTTTCTGAAGAATTTTAACAGTTTTCTTGTATCTACGAACGCCAGAATGCATAAAATTGACCCAAACTTCTCCTTTTCCTATTCTGAGTCGATTCTGCATGCTTTAAGTGTGTTTGGTGGCTCAGAACTATCAAAAAACGTTGAAATATAGTTCAAATTCAATAAAAATCGACAAAAATACAGTTTCTAGCTAAAATTTGATGGTTTCGTTGCACTTTCCGAGCCCGTTGGGTATCTGATTGGCTTAAAAGTACAAGAAAACACTTCAAAAGTGACGTTTCTGAAGAATTTTAACAGTTTTCTTGTATCTACGAACGCCAGAATGCATAAAATTGACCTAAACGTCTCCTTTTCCTATTCTGAGTCGATTCTGCATGCTTTAAGTGTGTTTGGTGGCTCAGAACAATCAAAAAACGTTGAAATATAGTTCAAATTCAATAAAAATCGACAAAAATACAGTTTCTAGCTAAAATTTTATGGTTTCGTTGCACTTTCCGAGCCCGTAGGGTATCTGATTGGCTTAAAAGTACAAGAAAACACTTCAAAAGTGACGTTTCTGAAGAATTTTAACAGTTTTCTTGTATCTACGAACGCCAGAATGCATAAAATTGACCTAAACGTCTCCTTTTCCTATTCTGAGTCGATTCTGCATGCTTTAAGTGTGTTTGGTGGCTCAGAACCATCAAAAAACGTTGAAATATAGTTCAAATTCAATAAAAATCGACAAAAATACAGTTTCTAGCTAAAATTTGATGGTTTCGTTGCACTTTCCGAGCCCGTAGGGTATCTGATTGGCTTAAAAGTACAAGAAAACACTTCAAAAGTGACGTTTCTGAAGAATTTTAACAGTTTTCTTGTATCTACGAACGCCAGAATGCATAAAATTGACCTAAACGTCTCCTTTTCCTATTCTGAGTCGATTCTGCATGCTTTAAGTGTGTTTGGTGGCTCAGAACCATCAAAAAACGTTGAAATATAGTTCAAATTCAATAAAAATCGACAATAATACAGTTTCTAGCTAAAATTTGATGGTTTCGTTGCACTTTCCGAGCCCGTAGGGTATCTGATTGGCTTAAAAGTACAAGAAAACACTTCAAAAGTGACGTTTCTGAAGAATTTTAACAGTTTTCTTGTATCTACGAACGCCAGAATGCATAAAATTGACCTAAACGTCTCCTTTTCCTATTCTGAGTCGATTCTGCATGCTTTAAGTGTGTTTGGTGGCTCAGAACCATCAAAAAACGTTGAAATATAGTTCAAATTCAATAAAAATCGACAAAAATACAGTTTCTAGCTAAAATTTGATGGTTTCGTTGCACTTTCCGAGCCCGTAGGGTATCTGATTGGCTTAAAAGTACAAGAAAACACTTCAAAAGTGACGTTTCTGAAGAATTTTAACAGTTTTCTTGTATCTACGAACGCCAGAATGCATAAAATTGACCTAAACGTCTCCTTTTCCTATTCTGAGTCGATTCTGCATGCTTTAAGTGTGTTTGGTGGCTCAGAACCATCAAAAAACGTTGAAATATAGTTCAAATTCAATAAAAATCGACAAAAATACAGTTTCTAGCTAAAATTTGATGGTTTCGTTGCACTTTCCGAGCCCGTAGGGTATCTGATTGGCTTAAAAGTACAAGAAAACACTTCAAAAGTGACGTTTCTGAAGAATTTTAACAGTTTTCTTGTATCTACGAACGCCAGAATGCATAAAATTGACCTAAACGTCTCCTTTTCCTATTCTGAGTCGATTCTGCATGCTTTAAGTGTGTTTGGTGGCTCAGAACCATCAAAAAACGTTGAAATATAGTTCAAATTCAATAAAAATCGACAAAAATACAGTTTCTAGCTAAAATTTGATGGTTTCGTTGCACTTTCCGAGCCCGTTGGGTATCTGATTGGCTTAAAAGTACAAGAAAACACTTCAAAAGTGACGTTTCTGAAGAATTTTAACAGTTTTCTTGTATCTACGAACGCCAGAATGCATAAAATTGACCTAAACGTCTCCTTTTCCTATTCTGAATCGATTCTGCATGCTTTAAGTGTGTTAGGTGGCTCAGAACCATCAAAAAACGTTGAAATATAGTTCAAATTCAATAAAAATCGACAAAAATACAGTTTCTAGCTAAAATTTGATGGTTTCGTTGCACTTTCCGAGCCCGTAGGGTATCTGATTGGCTTAACAGTACAAGAAAACACTTCAAAAGTGACGTTTCTGAAGAATTTTAACAGTTTTCTTGTATCTACGAACGCCAGAATGCATAAAATTGACCTAAACGTCTCCTTTTCCTATTCTGAGTCGATTCTGCATGCTTTAAGTGTGTTTGGTGGCTCAGAACCATCAAAAAACGTTGAAATATAGTTCAAATTCAATAAAAATCGACAAAAATACAGTTTCTAACTAAAATTTGATGGTTTCGTTGCACTTTCCGAGCCCGTAGGGTATCTGATTGGCTTAAAAGTACAAGAAAACACTTCAAAAGTGACGTTTCTGAAGAATTTTAACAGTTTTCTTGTATCTACGAACGCCAGAATGCATAAAATTGACCTAAACGTCTCCTTTTCCTATTCTGAGTCGATTCTGCATGCTTTAAGTGTGTTTGGTGGCTCAGAACCATCAAAAAACGTTGAAATATAGTTCAAATTCAATAAAAATCGACAAAAATACAGTTTCTAGCTAAAATTTGATGGTTTCGTTGCACTTTCCGAGCCCGTAGGTTATCTGATTGGCTTAAAAGTACAAGAAAACACTTCAAAAGTGACGTTTCTGAAGAATTTTAACAGTTTTCTTGTATCTACGAACGCCAGAATGCATAAAATTGACCTAAACGTCTCCTTTTCCTATTCTGAGTCGATTCTGCATGCTTTAAGTGTGTTTGGTGGCTCAGAACCATCAAAAAACGTTGAAATATAGTTCAAATTCAATAAAAATCGACAAAAATACAGTTTCTAGCTAAAATTTGATGGTTTCGTTGCACTTTCCGAGCCCGTAGGGTATCTGATTGGCTTAAAAGTACAAGAAAACACTTCAAAAGTGACGTTTCTGAAGAATTTTAACAGTTTTCTTGTATCTACGAACGCCAGAATGCATAAAATTGACCTAAACGTCTCCTTTTCCTATTCTGAGTCGATTCTGCATGCTTTAAGTGTGTTTGGTTTCTCAGAACCATCAAAAAACGTTGAAATATAGTTCAAATTCAATAAAAATCGACAAAAATACAGTTTCTAGCTAAAATTTGATGGTTTCGTTGCACTTTCCGAGCCCGTAGGGTATCTGATTGGCTTAAAAGTACAAGAAAACACTTCAAAAGTGACGTTTCTGAAGAATTTTAACAGTTTTCTTGTATCTACGAACGCCAGAATGCATAAAATTGACCTAAACGTCTCCTTTTCCTATTCTGAGTCGATTCTGCATGCTTTAAGTGTGTTTGGTGGCTCAGAACCATCAAAAAACGTTGAAATATAGTTCAAATTCAATAAAAATCGACAAAAATACAGTTTCTAGCTAAAATTTGATGGTTTCGTTGCACTTTCCGAGCCCGTTGGGTATCTGATTGGCTTAAAAGTACAAGAAAACACTTCAAAAGTGACGTTTCTGAAGAATTTTAACAGTTTTCTTGTATCTACGAACGCCAGAATGCATAAAATTGACCTAAACGTCTCCTTTTCCTATTCTGAATCGATTCTGCATGCTTTAAGTGTGTTAGGTGGCTCAGAACCATCAAAAAACGTTGAAATATAGTTCAAATTCAATAAAAATCGACAAAAATACAGTTTCTAGCTAAAATTTGATGGTTTCGTTGCACTTTCCGAGCCCGTAGGGTATCTGATTGGCTTAACAGTACAAGAAAACACTTCAAAAGTGACGTTTCTGAAGAATTTTAACAGTTTTCTTGTATCTACGAACGCCAGAATGCATAAAATTGACCTAAACGTCTCCTTTTCCTATTCTGAGTCGATTCTGCATGCTTTAAGTGTGTTTGGTGGCTCAGAACCATCAAAAAACGTTGAAATATAGTTCAAATTCAATAAAAATCGACAAAAATACAGTTTCTAGCTAAAATTTGATGGTTTCGTTGCACTTTCCGAGCCCGTAGGATATCTGATTGGCTTAAAAGTACAAGAAAACACTTCAAAAGTGACGTTTCTGAAGAATTTTAACAGTTTTCTTGTATCTACGAACGCCAGAATGCATAAAATTGACCTAAACGTCTCCTTTTCCTATTCTGAGTCGATTCTGCATGCTTTAAGTGTGTTTGGTGGCTCAGAACCATCAAAAAACGTTAAAATATAGTTCAAATTCAATAAAAATCGACAAAAATACAGTTTCTAGCTAAAATTTGATGGTTTCGTTGCACTTTCCGAGCCCGTAGGTTATCTGATTGGCTTAAAAGTACAAGAAAACACTTCAAAAGTGACGTTTCTGAAGAATTTTAACAGTTTTCTTGTATCTACGAACGCCAGAATGCATAAAATTGACCTAAACGTCTCCTTTTCCTATTCTGAGTCGATTCTGCATGCTTTAAGTGTGTTTGGTGGCTCAGAACCATCAAAAAACGTTGAAATATAGTTCAAATTCAATAAAAATCGACAAAAATACAGTTTCTAGCTAAAATTTGATGGTTTCGTTGCACTTTCCGAGCCCGTAGGGTATCTGATTGGCTTAAAAGTACAAGAAAACACTTCAAAAGTGACGTTTCTGAAGAATTTTAACAGTTTTCTTGTATCTACGAACGCCAGAATGCATAAAATTGACCTAAACGTCTCCTTTTCCTATTCTGAGTCGATTCTGCATGCTTTAAGTGTGTTTGGTTTCTCAGAACCATCAAAAAACGTTGAAATATAGTTCAAATTCAATAAAAATCGACAAAAATACAGTTTCTAGCTAAAATTTGATGGTTTCGTTGCACTTTCCGAGCCCGTAGGGTATCTGATTGGCTTAAAAGTACAAGAAAACACTTCAAAAGTGACGTTTCTGAAGAATTTTAACAGTTTTCTTGTATCTACGAACGCCAGAATGCATAAAATTGACCTAAACGTCTCCTTTTCCTATTCTGAGTCGATTCTGCATGCTTTAAGTGTGTTTGGTGGCTCAGAACCATCAAAAAACGTTGAAATATAGTTCAAATTCAATAAAAATCGACAAAAATACAGTTTCTAGCTAAAATTTGATGGTTTCGTTGCACTTTCCGAGCCCGTAGGGTATCTGATTGGCTTAAAAGTACAAGAAAACACTTCAATAGTGACGTTTCTGAAGAATTTTAACAGTTTTCTTGTATCAACGAACGCCAGAATGCATAAAATTGACCTAAACGTCTCCTTTTCCTATTCTGAGTCGATTCTGCATGCTTTAAGTGTGTTCGGTGGCTCAGAACCATCAAAAAACGTTGAAATATAGTTCAAATTCAATAAAAATCGACAAAAATACAGTTTCTAGCTAAAATTTGATGGTTTCGTTGCACTTTCCGAGCCCGTAGGGTATCTGATTGGCTTAAAAGTACAAGAAAACACTTCAAAAGTGACGTTTCTGAAGAATTTTAACAGTTTTCTTGTATCTACGAACGCCAGAATGCATAAAATTGACCTAAACGTCTCCTTTTCCTATTCCGAGTCGATTCTGCATGCTTTAAGTGTGTTTGGTGGCTCAGAACCATCAAAAAACGTTGAAATATAGTTCAAATTCAATAAAAATCGACAAAAATACAGTTTCTAGCTAAAATTTGATGGTTTCGTTGCACTTTCCGAGCCCGTAGGGTATCTGATTGGCTTAAAAGTACAAGAAAACACTTCAAAAGTGACGTTTCTGAAGAATTTTAACAGTTTTCTTGTATCTACGAACGCCAGAATGCATAAAATTGACCTAAACGTCTCCTTTTCCTATTCTGAGTCGATTCTGCATGCTTTAAGTGTGTTTGGTGGCTCAGAACCATCAAAAAACGTTGAAATATAGTTCAAATTCAATAAAAATCGACAAAAATACAGTTTCTAGCTAAAATTTGATGGTTTCGTTGCACTTTCCGAGCCCGTAGTGTATCTGATTGGCTTAAAAGTACAAGAAAACACTTCAAAAGTTACGTTTCTGAAGAATTTTAACAGTTTTCTTGTATCTACGAACGCCAGAATGCATAAAATTGACCTAAACGTCTCCTTTTCCTATTCTGAGTCGATTCTGCATGCTTTAAGTGTGTTTGGTGGCTCAGAACCATCAAAAAACGTTGAAATATAGTTCAAATTCAATAAAAATCGACAAAAATACAGTTTCTAGCTAAAATTTGATGGTTTCGTTGCACTTTCCGAGCCCGTAGGGTATCTGATTGGCTTAAAAGTACAAGAAAACACTTCAAAAGTGACGTTTCTGAAGAATTTTAACAGTTTTCTTGTATCTACGAACGCCAGAATGCATAAAATTGACCTAAACGTCTCCTTTTCCTATTCTGAGTCGATTCTGCATGCTTTAAGTGTGTTTGGTGGCTCAGAACCATCAAAAAACGTTGAAATATAGTTCAAATTCAATAAAAATCGACAAAAATACAGTTTCTAGTTAAAATTTGATGGTTTCGTTGCACTTTCCGAGCCCGTAGGGTATCTGATTGGCTTAAAAGTACAAGAAAACACTTCAAAAGTGACGTTTCTGAAGAATTTTAACAGTTTGCTTGTATCTACGAACGCCAGAATGCATAAAATTGACCTAAACGTCTCCTTTTCCTATTCTGAGTCGATTCTGCATGCTTTAAGTGTGTTTGGTGGCTCAGAACCATCAAAAAACGTTGAAATATAGTTCAAATTCAATAAAAATCGACAAAAATACAGTTTCTAGCTAAAATTTGATGGTTTCGTTGCACTTTCCGAGCCCGTAGGGTATCTGATTGGCTTAAAAGTACAAGAAAACACTTCAAAAGTGACGTTTCTGAAGAATTTTAACAGTTTTCTTGTATCTACGAACGCCAGAATGCATAAAATTGACCTAAACGTCTCCTTTTCCTATTCTGAGTCGATTCTGCATGCTTTAAGTGTGTTTGGTGGCTCAGAACCATCAAAAAACGTTGAAATATAGTTCAAATTCAATAAAAATCGACAAAAACACAGTTTCTAGCTAAAATTTGATGGTTTCGTTGCACTTTCCGAGCCCGTAGGGTATCTGATTGGCTTAAAAGTACAAGAAAACACTTCAAAAGTGACGTTTCTGAAGAATTTTAACAGTTTTCTTGTATCTACGAACGCCAGAATGCATAAAATTGACCTAAACGTCTCCTTTTCCTATTCTGAGTTGATTCTGCATGCTTTAAGTGTGTTTGGTGGCTCAGAACCATCAAAAAACGTTGAAATATAGTTCAAATTCAATAAAAATCGACAAAAATACAGTTTCTAGCTAAAATTTGATGGTTTCGTTGCACTTTCCGAGCCCGTAGGGTATCTGATTGGCTTAAAAGTACAAGAAAACACTTCAAAAGTGACGTTTCTGAAGAATTTTAACAGTTTTCTTGTATCTACGAACGCCAGAATGCATAAAATTGACCTAAACGTCTCCTTTTCCAATTCTGAGTCGATTCTGCATGCTTTAAGTGTGTTTGGTGGCTCAGAACCATCAAAAAACGTTGAAATATAGTTCAAATTCAATAAAAATCGACAAAAATACAGTTTCTAGCTAAAATTTGATGGTTTCGTTGCACTTTCCGAGCCCGTAGGGTATCTGATTGGCTTAAAAGTACAAGAAAACACTTCAAAAGTGACGTTTCTGAAGAATTTTAACAGTTTTCTTGTATCTACGAACGCCAGAATGCATAAAATTGACCTAAACGTCTCCTTTTCCTATTCTGAGTCGATTCTGCATGCTTTAAGTGTGTTTGGTGGCTCAGAACCATCAAAAAACGTTGAAATATAGTTCAAATTCAATAAAAATCGACAAAAATACAGTTTCTAGCTAAAATTTGATGGTTTCGTTGCACTTTCCGAGCCCATAGGGTATCTGATTGGCTTAAAAGTACAAGAAAACACTTCAAAAGTGACGTTTCTGAAGAATTTTAACAGTTTTCTTGTATCTACGAACGCCAGAATGCATAAAATTGACCTAAACGTCTCCTTTTCCTATTCTGAGTCGATTCTGCATGCTTTAAGTGTGTTTGGTGGCTCAGAACCATCAAAAAACGTTGAAATATAGTTCAAATTCAATAAAAATCGACAAAAATACAGTTTCTAGCTAAAATTTGATGGTTTCGTTGCACTTTCCGAGCCCGTAGGGTATCTGATTGGCTTAAAAGTACAAGAAAACACTTCAAAAGTGACGTTTCTGAAGAATTTTAACAGTTTTCTTGTATCTACGAACGCCAGAATGCATAAAATTGACCTAAACGTCTCCTTTTCCTATTCTGAGTCGATTCTGCATGCTTTAAGTGTGTTTGGTGGCTCAGAACCATCAAAAAACGTTGAAATATAGTTCAAATTCAATAAAAATCGACAAAAATACAGTTTCTAGCTAAAATTTGATGGTTTCGTTGCACTTTCCGAGCCCGTAGGGTATCTGATTGGCTTAAAAGTACAAGAAAACACTTCAAAAGTGACGTTTCTGAAGAATTTTAACAGTTTTCTTGTATCTACGAACGCCAGAATGCATAAAATTGACCTAAACGTCTCCTTTTCCTATTCTGAGTCGATTCTGCATGCTTTAAGTGTGTTTGGTGGCTCAGAACCATCAAAAAACGTTGAAATATAGTTCAAATTCAATAAAAATCGACAAAAATACAGTTTCTAGCTAAAATTTGATGGTTTCGTTGCACTTTCCGAGCCCGTTGGGTATCTGATTGGCTTAAAGGTACAAGAAAACATTTCAAAAGTGACGTTTCTGAAGAATTTTAACAGTTTTCTTGTATCTACGAACGCCAGAATGCATAAAATTGACCTAAACGTCTCCTTTTCCTATTCTGAGTCGATTCTGCATGCTTTAAGTGTGTTTGGTGGCTCAGAACCATCAAAAAACGTTGAAATATAGTTCAAATTCAATAAAAATCGACAAAAATACAGTTTCTAGCTAAAATTTGATGGTTTCGTTGCACTTTCCGAGCCCGTAGGGTATCTGATTGGCTTAAAAGTACAAGAAAACACTTCAAAAGTGACGTTTCTGAAGAATTTTAACAGTTTTCTTGTATCTACGAACGCCAGAATGCATAAAATTGACCTAAACGTCTCCTTTTCCTATTCTGAGTCGATTCTGCATGCTTTAAGTGTGTTTGGTGGCTCAGAACCATCAAAAAACGTTGAAATATAGTTCAAATTCAATAAAAATCGACAAAAATACAGTTTCTAGCTAAAATTTGATGGTTTCGTTGCACTTTCCGAGCCCGTTGGGTATCTGATTGGCTTAAAAGTACAAGAAAACAATTCAAAAGTGACGTTTCTGAAGAATTTTAACAGTTTTCTTGTATCTACGAACGCCAGAATGCATAAAATTGACCTAAACGTCTCCTTTTCCTATTCTGAGTCGATTCTGCATGCTTTAAGTGTGTTTGGTGGCTCAGAACCATCAAAAAACGTTGAAATATAGTTCAAATTCAATAAAAATCGACAAAAATACAGTTTCTAGCTAAAATTTGATGGTTTCGTTGCACTTTCCGAGCCCGTAGGGTATCTGATTGGCTTAAAAGTACAAGAAAACACTTCAAAAGTGACGTTTCTGAAGAATTTTAACAGTTTTCTTGTATCTACGAACGCCAGAATGCATAAAATTGACCTAAACGTCTCCTTTTCCTATTCTGAGTCGATTCTGCATGCTTTAAGTGTGTTTGGTGGCTCAGAACCATCAAAAAACGTTGAAATATAGTTCAAATTCAATAAAAATCGACAAAAATACAGTTTCTAGCTAAAATTTGATGGTTTCGTTGCACTTTCCGAGCCCGTAGGGTATCTGATTGGCTTAAAAGTACAAGAAAACACTTCAAAAGTGACGTTTCTGAAGAATTTTAACAGTTTTCTTGTATCTACGAACGCCAGAATGCATAAAATTGTCCTAAACGTCTCCTTTTCCTATTCTGAGTCGATTCTGCATGCTTTAAGTGTGTTTGGTGGCTCAGAACCATCAAAAAACGTTGAAATATTGTTCAAATTCAATAAAAATCGACAAAAATACAGTTTCTAGCTAAAATTTGATGGTTTCGTTGCACTTTCCGAGCCCGTAGGGTATCTGATTGGCTTAAAAGTACAAGAAAACACTTCAAAAGTGACGTTTCTGAAGAATTTTAACAGTTTTCTTGTATCTACGAACGCCAGAATGCATAAAATTGACCTAAACGTCTCCTTTTCCTATTCTGAGTCGATTCTGCATGCTTTAAGTGTGTTTGGTGGCTCAGAACCATCAAAAAACGTTGAAATATAGTTCAAATTCAATAAAAATCGACAAAAATACAGTTTCTAGCTAAAATTTGATGGTTTCGTTGCACTTTCCGAGCCCGTAGGGTATCTGATTGGCTTAAAAGTACAAGAAAACACTTCAAAAGTGACGTTTCTGAAGAATTTTAACAGTTTTCTTGTATCTACGAACGCCAGAATGCATAAAATTGACCTAAACGTCTCCTTTTCCTATTCTGAGTCGATTCTGCATGCTTTAAGTGTGTTTGGTGGCTCAGAACCATCAAAAAACGTTGAAATATAGTTCAAATTCAATAAAAATCGACAAAAATACAGTTTCTAGCTAAAATTTGATGGTTTGGTTGCACTTTCCGAGCCCGTAGGGTATCTGATTGGCTTAAAAGTACAAGAAAACACTTCAAAAGTGACGTTTCTGAAGAATTTTAACAGTTTTCTTGTATCTACGAACGCCA